>NC_041234.1:118346229-118393540 GCF_002837175.3 Physeter macrocephalus
GTAAGAAGGTTTAGATGAGACGAGTTCTGCTTGCTTTTCTTCACAGGATGGGTGGTGAGGTGGACATGATCCCACACTTGATCTGGTGATTAGTGGAGCTGAGCCTTGAGCCCAGATCTACAGGAGATGACCACATGCTTCAGGGGGTCCCAGAGCTTGAGCACAACCCCTGAGAGCTCCAAGCCTTGGTTGTCACCACTCTCAACCTGGCACCGTAATCACAGATAACACTGCCCAGGGATGAAGCGACGTTATGTTCCCAGTAGAGTATGGGAGCGTCTCATAAACGGAAAGTGGTTACAACACCAACGGAATATTTTATATAAGTGCGGTTACCGCTGTTAACACTGGGTCTTTCAGCTCAACCGTAGTCCTTTAAAACTGTGGACTTCCTGCACATCAATTACGTAGCATGCCATGAGTTTTCCAATAGTTTCTTTCCTTAAGCATCAATACTATGTTGTTAAAAAATAAAAATAAAAATAATGAAGCTCCCCAAAAAAGACTATGCTGTAACTGTTCCTACAATTAGAGGTGGAAGAGGGAAATGAAATTTAAGTAATGGGAGAGGCAGAGATGAAACAGGTTTGGCTTTATGCACAGCAACCATTCAATAATTAATCAACTACTCAGAAAAAAACAGCAAAAACAGAAATTGATTGAAGTAAAAGGATGGATAAAGGTATACTATGCAAACAGCAACCATAAGAGAGCTGGGGGAGCTACACTATTATCAGATAAAATAGTCTTTAAGACAAAAATTGTCACAGGAGTCAAAGAGTGACATTTTATAATGATAAAACGATAAACCCAGCAGTAAGATATAAAATTTTAAACATGTGCACTTAACAATAGAACCCTCAAAATATATGAGGCAAAACGTAACAAAACTGAAGGGAAGGACAGACAATTCAACAACAGTTGGATCTCTCAATACAATCCTTTCAATCATAAATAGAACAAAAGGGAAATACAAGATTTGAACGACACTATAAACCAACTAGATCTACCAGACATCTATAGAACGCATGCCCTCAAAATAGGAAACACATTCTACTCAATTACACATGGAACATTCTCCAAGACAGACCACATGCTAGGTTACATACAAAACATATCTCAATATATTTTAAAAGTCTGAAATCATACAAATTGTGTTCTCCAACCACCATGGAATGAAAACAGAAATCATTAACAGAAGGGCATTTGAAAAATTTCCAGCTATATGGCAATTACACAACACACTCCTAATAACCAGTGGTTCAAGGAAGAAATCACAAGGGAAATCATAAAATACACTTGAGATGAATGAAAATAAGAACACAACGTATTAAAACTTCTGTCACAGCAAAGGAAACCACTGACAAAATGACAAGACAACCTACTGAATGGGAGAAAATATGTGCAAATGATTGACCGATAAGGCATTAACATCCAACACATACAAACAGCTCATACAACTCAACATCAAAAAAACACAAACAACCCGATTAAAAAAATGGGAAGAACTGAAGAGACATTTTTCCGAAAAGGAAATGCAGATGGCCAACAGACACATGAAAAGAGGCTCAACATCACTTATCATCAGGGAAATGCCAATCAAAACCACAATGAGATATTATCTCACACCTGTCAGAATGGCTATCATCAAAAAGACCACACACACAAAAAATGCTGGCTACAATGTGGAGAAAAGGGAATCCTCCTACACTGTTCGTAGGGATGTAAATTGGTGCAGCCACTGTGGAAAACAGTATGGAGGTTTCTTAAAAAACTACAAATAGAACTTCCACATGGCCCAACAATTGCACTCCTGGGTTTATATCCAAAAAAAAACCCAAAAACACTAATTCAAAAAGATACATGCACCACAATGTTCACAGCAGCATTATTTACAATTGCCAAGATATGGAAGCAATATAAGCGTCCATCAACAGATGAATGGAAAAAGAAGTGAGGTGTATACACACACACACACACACACACACACACACACACACACACAATGGAATACTACTCAGCCATAAAAAAGAATGAAGTTCTGCCATCTGCAACAACATGGAAAGACTTGGAGGGTATTATGCTAACTGAAAGACAAATACTGTATCATAGCACTTATATGTGGAATCAAAAAAAATAAAACAAACGAGTGAATACATAAAACAGAAACAGGCTCACAGATATAGAAAATAAACTAGTAGTTACCAGTGGGGAGAAGGAAGGGGGGAGGGGCAAGATAGGGGTAGGGGACTAAGAGGTGCAAACTATTATATATAAAATGTGCTACAAGGATATATTGTACAACACAGGGAATACAGCCAATATCCTATAATAACTATAAATGGAGTATAACCTTTAAAAATTGTGAAGCACTAGAATGTACACCTGTAACTTACATAATATTGTACATCAACTACTATACTTCAATTTTTAAAAATGGGCAAAGGACTTAAGACATTTCTCCAGAGAAAACATACAAATGGCCATCAGGTACATGAAAAGATGCTCAACATCGCTAATCATCAGGGATATGCAAATCAAAAGCACAATGAGACATCATCTCATACCTGTTGGGATGACTACTATCAAAAAAACAAAAGATAATGTGTTGATGAGGTTGTGGAGAAAAAGGAGCCCCTCCTACACTGTCGGTGGGAATGTAAAATGCTACACCCACGACGGAAAACAGTATGGAGGTTCCTCAAAAAAATGAAAATCGGAACTATCATTTGGGGACTTCCCTGGTGGTGCAGTGGTTAAGAATCCGCCTGCCAATGCGGGGGACACGGGTTCGAGCCCTAGTCCGGGAAGATCCCACATGCCGTGGAGCAACTAAGCCCGTGCACCACAACTACTGAGCCTACGCTCTAGAGCCCACGAGCCACAACTACTGGAGCCCACGAGCCACAACTACTGGAGCCCACGAGCCACAACTACTGAAGCACACATGCCTAGAGCCCGTGCTCTGCAAGAGAAGCCACAGCAATGAGAAGCCTGCGCACCACAACGAAGAGCAGCCCCTGCTCTCTGCAACTAGAGAAGGCCCGCGCAGCAATGAAGACCCAATGCAGCCAAAAATAGATAAATAAAAAATAAGTAAATTTATTTAAAAAAAAATTATCATTTGATCCAGCAATCCTACTTTTGGGTACATATCCAAAAGAAATGAAATCAGGACCTCAAAGAGGTATCAACATGTCCAAGTTCACTGTAGCATTAACCTCAACAGCCACAACATGGAAACAACCCAAGTGTCCATTGATGGATGACTGGGTAACGAAAACGTGGAATATACATGCAATGGAATACTATTCATCCTTAAAAAATAAGAAAATCCTGCCCTTTGGGACAACATGGGTGGACTTGGAGGACATCATGCTAAATGAAGTAAGCCAGACACAAAAGAACAAATACTACATGACTCTACTTTTATGAGGAATCTAAAATAGTCAAATTCATAGAGAGCAGAATGGTGGTCACCAGGGGCTTGGGGGAGAGGGAAATGGAGGAGGTGTCAGTCAAAGGGTACAAAAGTCTGGGGGGGGAGAAGGAAAATAAGCTGGTGAGGATGTGGAAAAATCGGAATCCTCATACACTGCTGGTAGGAATGTAAAATGGTACGGCGACTGTGGAAAAAAGTTTGGCAGTTCCTCCAAAAGTTAAACACAGAATGACCATATGACCTTGTGATTCCACTCCCAGGGTATATACGCTAAAGAATTAAAAGCAGGTATTCAAACAAGAACATGTACATGCAAACAAGAACATGTACATGCATGTTCATAGCGGCATTCTTCATAAGAGCCAAAAGATGTAAACAGTCAAACGTCCATCAACTGACGAACAGATAAAACTGTGGTCTATCCATACAATGGAATATTACTCAGACATAAAAAGGAATGAAACACTGATACATGCTGTAAGGTGGATGAACCTCCAAAACATTACGCTATGTGAGAGAAGCCAAAGACAAAAGGTCCCACATTATATGATACTATTTATATAAAATATCTTGGAGAGATCAGTCAACTGATACAGAAAGGAGACTGATGATTGTCTGGGGCTAGCGGGAGGGAGAAATGAGAAGAAACTGCTTAATGGGTAAGGGTTCTTACCCTGGAGTAATGGAAATGTTTTAGGACTGGATAGAGGTGGTGGTTGCACCACGGTGAACGTCTTAAAATGCTACTGAATTGTTTGCTTTAAAATGGCTAATTTTATGTTATGTGAATTTTACTTCAATAGATTATTTACAACGAGGGAAGGGTGGGAAAGGAGAGCATCGTCACAACTGCGTGTGCATTCTACCACAATTCAGTTTTAGTAAAAGTATATAGGGAAGTTGAGAATATGGAAAGTCTTTCTCTTAAAATGATCATACTTCCTTCACTCTTTGTGAAGGCTTTGGGTACACGAACGCATACTTCAATGTGGAGGCCACACCAGTGGATGGATTTTTACGGTAAGGGAACCACAAGTGATAGATAATCGGCGGTCATTATGCATTTTTAAAATCTAGATCATCAGTTTAGAGACAGTTTTACATCTATAATTTCCATTTGACTTTGCACCTATAATACGAAGAAGTACAGCTTACCTGTCTAAATGAGGCTCCTCATGTATACCTTATATTATGGTGATATTTAGGAAAGAGAAATGACATTACTGAAACCATTATTTGTGCAACTTTCAGAAAAGCAATTGCCACTTATATAATATTAGCTTAGAGTCCGTATGCTTCATGCAGTGCTTGTGTAAAAATATTTCTTTTTTCAGCTTAAAAAAAATCAACTGAACGTAGATGTGAAGGGTTTACTTGCGGGACTCTGATTCCTGTCCTGTCCTTATGCTGTGCCACACAGTTTCTGAGGAGCCTGGCTTCTCGGAAGATCTGCGGGTGCCAGTTCAAGAGAATGCGCTCCTTACGTGTCCAGGGAACCCGATGCTCTGCCAGAGCCTGAGCCTGCAGTGATCCCGAGCATGACCTTGGATGTGTGTACTTTTCAGATACCATTAACTAACTACAGATTTTCCTGTTGTGAGCCTTTAAATGGGATTTATTATCATCCATAATTGAGATGAGCAAAGTCTAGCTACTTATCGAGGAATTAGAATAGTAGGTCACCGTCATCAAAGCAAAGAGCTCCCAAAATAAAGACGTCTGTTCCTGTGAAGCCTTGCTCAAAATGACAACCTTAGAAAGGATTCTCTGATGCTCAGCAAATGCTGCCAGCAACACCGCACTCCTGCCCAGAGCGCCTCTTTGTCAGGTGTGCCGCACCCCCGGGTGTGGCTTAACGACAGTGCCATGGCATTTGGAGAAAATAAGAAGCTTGATTCGGCAAAAGCAGAAGTGGGTTCCCCCTGTGAGATGACTGCACACAGAGAGAAAAAAGGAGAGATGAGGGGAGAGATGGAGGGAAGTGGGGAGTGAAGGCAGGGGACAGGGAGGGGCAAAATTCTGAAAGCAACATGGTGAACCTTGAAAGCGTTATGCTAAGTGAAAGCAGCCAAAAGTAAGTCCACATATTGTATGACTCCACTGACATGTCCCAGAACAGGGAAATCCAGAGAGAAAGAAAGGAGATCAGTGGTTGCCAGGGGCTGGGGGGGCGGAGGTGAAGAATCAGGGGATCAGAGGGTAATAAGTGAAGGGTACAATGTTTCTTTTAAGGTGATAGAAACGTTCTAAAATTGGCTAGAGTGATGGCTGCACAACCGTGTGAATATACTAAAAGCCACTGAATTGTAGATTTTAAACAGGTGAGTTGTATGGTATGGGAATTATCTCTAAATAAAGCTTTTAAAAAAACACTGCAGGAGCTTTTGCCCTTTTACTTAGAATAAAGTGGTCACTATGCCCAGTAACACCGTATATGATCCACAGCCCCTGCCAACGTCTCCTTTTCTCCAACGTTCTCCACACTCCGGCCACACAGGCCACCTTCCAGGCCTGAGAGTCAACCCAGTTCTTTTCTGCCTCAGGGCTCTTACACTTGATCCCTTGGCCTTGAAGGCTCTTTCCCTGCTCTTGCATGTCACCTTTCCTCAGAGAGGTCTCTACTGCTTGATCTAAAGTAGCCAACCCTTTTTGGGGCCCTCCCTGCCCCATCACCCTACTGTATCTGCTCCAGAGTACTCTATAATACCTGAAATTATTTTATGTACTGTCTGTGTCCTTCTGGAGAGAATAGCTCTGTGAGGGCAATGACCTAGTCCACATGGTATGCCCAGCCACAAGCAAGCACTCAATAAACACTGCTGAACGGACGAATGAATGTCATGTACAAATACCCCGACCAAGGTGTCGGGGACGTTTTCAACAAGAAGTGTACCATGTACAAAGTAGAATGTTCTCCAACCAGAAAAACAACCGAGCCAAGGAGAGATGGATGGGCCTATCTCTCTGAAACCTCAGCTGCATGAAATGCAAGCCAAGATAGAAAAAAAGGATGGCAGAGTGATGTGGTCTTGAAGGATGTCATTCAACCGAAGACCCCATGTGCTGGTGGTCCTACAGGTCCCAGACACACTGGCTGATGGGTGCTGATGAATTGACAAAGGGATATAGATATTAAAAAGTCCTCCATCAGGAAATTAACAAATTTACTAGTTAGGGGTCTGTTTATACTTACTGTGTTTGTTTTGTTGTCTGGTCATGTCTGGTTTTGGAAATGTTAAACAAAAATTTCATTAAAACCATCACTGCTAATAAATTAAGTATATTTATTTTCCTGGGAATCTAAAAGGCCACCTGCATGTATAGGACTGTGGACATGTTCAGGAAAGACCTGAGAATGCTCGAGGCTCTCACCTCACACCACACACAAAACTATAAAGCTCTTAGAAGTTCATTTTTAGGTATATGATTCACTTTGAGTTAATTTTTGTAGCACGTATAAGGCAGGGGTCCAAATTCATTTTTTGCATGTGGATATCCAATTGTCTCAGCACCATTTATTGAAGACACCGTTCTTTCCCCATTGAATAGGGTCGGCATCTTGGTCAAAAGTCAACTGGCCATAGATGGAATGGTTCCTTTCTAGACTCTCAGTTTTATTCCACTGAGCTCTATGTCTCTCTTCATGGTAAGTACCACACCATCTTGATTACCGCAGGTTTATAGTGAGTTCTGAAACTTAGAAGTGTGAGTCCTCCAACTTTTTCTTCTCTTTCAAGATTGTTTTGACTATTCTGGGTTCCATGAATTTCCATATGTATTTTAGGATCAGCTTGTCTGCAAAAATTCTAGCGGGAAGTTTGACGGGAATTATGTTGAATTTGTTGACCAACTTAAGCAGGTGAGCACTCCTCGTGTGTGCCCGACTCTTACACCAGAGACGCGGCCGCAGTAAGTCCTTCCAATGAAATCAGTTGAAGAGCAATAATAACGGCTGACACTGAGCAATCACCTTGTACCGAATCCTCTGCTGAACACTTCATAGGGGCCACCTTATCTAACCCTTACAATTATTATTAATTTATTATTATTAACCTCATGCAACAGATGAGGAAACTGAGGGGCAAAGAAGTCAGATAACTCACCCAAGGTAACAGTTAATAAGTGGCAAAGGCAGGGTTCCGACACAGGCAGCCTAACTCCAGAGCCCATGCCTTTCTCAGTCCTGAATATACAGAGACCTCTCGAACTCGTTTAAGAAAAAAAAAAAAGACAAGCAACCTGGCAGAAAAAATGGGGAAAGGATGTGAAGAGACAATTCACCAAGAGGAAAATGCAAATGGCAAAAAAATATATATATGATTTTTCTGTCCATCATACTGGTAAAATGTTTTTGACTGGTAAAATCTAGTGATGGTACGGGTCTGGGGGAAAAACGTACTCTTGTAACAGCCATCGGTGGGAGTACACGATGGCACATGCATTTTGGAAACGATTTGTCAAAATCTATTAAAATATAAAATACATATACCCTTTGGCCTGACAGTTTCATTAGACTTGGACACAAAGGAAATAGACAAGAATGTTCACTGAAGTCCCATTTGTAATTGTGCAAAACAGAAACAAACCAGGTGCCTGCCAGTAAAAAGTGGCATCACTGGCCACGGCCAAAGCCACACCACTGGAATGCCAGCTCCATGAAGCATACGTCTGTGAATGAGATAGAGGTATAAAAATAGAGATATCTAGATAATACAGTGTGTTGAATAGCGGCCCCCCAAATATATAGCCAAGTCCTAAGCTCCAGAACTTATGAATGTGACCTCATTTGGAAAAAGGGTCTTTGCAGATGTAATTAAGTAAAGATCTTGAGATGAGGTCATTCAAGATTTTCCAGATGGGCTCTAAAACCAACAAGAAGTGTCCTTATAAGAGACCGAAGAGGAGAAGTCACACACACAAGGAGAAGGCCAAGTGAAGACGGAGGCAGAGACTGGAGCCATGCAGCTGCAAGCCGAGGATCACCTGGAGCCGCCAGAAGCTAGGCTAGGCAAGGAAGCATTCTTCCCCTAGAGCCTTCAAGTAGGCGTATGGTCCTACCGACACCTTGATTTTGGACTTCTGGCCTCAAGAACTGTGAGTGAATAAACGTCTGTGGTTTTTAAGCCACCCAGTCTGTGGTACTTTGTCACAGCTGCCTCTAAGAGAGGCAACTAACATAGACAGCTATATTCACTCAGGTCTTCAATACATATTCAGTTTTTTTTTAAGTTGTGAAATACATATAACTGAAGTGAAAAAAAGCCCTACACATGTTACGTAAAACAAAATCACCGAATAATCTATGAGTACAGATGTTCCCAACAGTAGAGAAAACTAGTTGGGACCAGCATACCTCAAACTGACTTAGGCAGCTCCCTCTTGGGATGGGAGTGGGTGTTGTAGGATGGGGAGGGATCAATGCAAATACCAACTTTACTTTCTAAGCATTCATGCATTTTTTAAAAGAATGGTTTAAATTTTTTTCTCAAAAAATTGTAAAGAGAAACTGATGACAAAGCTTAGCATTTGAGAGATTACCTGTAGATACAGTTCTAAGAATACCTGTTATAAAAAGATCTAAAAGGAGAAACAAATCCTTTATTCATTTCCCAGTATCTTTTTCTGAGCTAGAAAAAGATAGTCCTTGGAGGCCACTGCTGAGGTGTCACACGAGTAAAGGCTATGACTTGAGCCAGAGAAAATCCTGCATCAGTTATTGCACATTTCTGGTACTCTCCACAAAGGAAACAAAGGATTTTAAATATTCAAATTTTCTTTAAATAATGCAATTTATGATAAACATGTTATATCGGATCAAGTGCAATACAGGCGACCTATAGTTTTCCCTGAATGTGTATTCTGAACGGGTAGTGCATATTAAGCATTATTATTTGCTTTTAATAGTTTGATTTACTACTCACGCTTCACTGAGGAAGTTTCTTCCAATGCATCCTCCAGACTGAAACCAACGTCCCCAGATCCTAAAAATTAAAAAAAAAAAAAGATTTTTGAATGTAACTATCTTTGCAAGACACAAAATAATACTGAAATACTCTTGTAATGGTCACTTCCCTTTAGACAGTGTCATGAAGATAATGCCACAAAAGGAAATCAGTTGAAACCACCCAAAGATATAGTGAATTGATATCCCTTGACAAGCAACCTATTGCTACCAAAACAACGACAACAAAACAAACAGTCTTCAGTCTACTTGAAGGCTGAAGGCTCAGATGTATGAAACATGAAGTACAATCTTACTTAAAAAAACTTTATAGTATGACTTTTGCAACAGGGAGTATCAGAGCCCAAAAACTCCACTGATAATGGGCAAGTTCTTTCACCCCATCCCGGCTCTCACACAAAGGCTGCTCTGCATTTTGGCAACACAGGGCACCTTCCCTCCGATCCCAGCAACCACACCTAGACTAGCATCTCTGACTAATTACACATAACTAAAAAGGTGCTGGGAAAGAGTTTTTCACAAGAGAATTTGTCCTCAGAAGTGGACCCATCTGCCCAACCCTGACTGCTATTGAACTTGACAGCTTTCATTCCCTCTAGATGGGCATGTAGTTTCCCACCGGGGTATATACATTAACTCTCAAGCAAACCACTATGCATGTATACTTAAGTTGAACAAATAAGTAAATGGACAGCGGATTATAGAAGCCAGGTTTCTCACTGTTGGAGAGGGAGGTTACAGATAAGGAGAGAAGGCTAGAATGATCCACGTGATAGTGGATCAGAGTTGGAGACCTCAGTATGAACCACATTTAGCTTAATATATATACAGATGGTTACATATAGAAATATTCATAAACATGTGTATATACATGGGTTAGTATGCAGATATACATTCCCTTGCTCTGTCAGGTGAAAAGACCTAGAAGCAACAACACCCCAGTAGCAATGAACACACCGAGCACCCAGATCTTGGTTTCTAAATACCATTCTCCAATAAATGGAACCAGAGCTCCTTGGAGAAATGGCCGATTCTAGAATTGGGGCAGGAAATATCTAGATGAGTTTGGAGCATCTTACAGTGCCAGGAAGTACTTTAAAATATATTGATATTGGTTGGTATATGTCAAAGGACCACAGGACTGACTGAAAGAGTTCTAAATGGCTAAAGCTGGAACAATTTTAAGCAGCAAAATAAAGTGGTATTGGATTATGACCCTAAGTATAAAATAAATTTCCATGAGTCCAGGCTGATATAAATAACTGAACAAAAACATAAAAAGGAGAGAACAGAAGAATTCAAATTAATTTATGTAGATATTTCTCCTCTCCGTAAGTGCTGACTTCCTTCCAAGATTACAGTATGAGAAGGTGGGGGGAAGAGATAGGAACTTTACAGTGGAGAAACCTGACAAACACTACATCAGCCAGGCAATCAAGGTTAACTTTAACAGTGATGAGTCATATTGATACTATATTCCCTTGATATGATGTGATGACAAGGGCACTATACCTGTGTGGTCTTCCTCTCAAGGAAGTGTAACTCTATAACCCCAGTATAATCATAAGGAAAACATCAGAGAAATTCCAATTGAGGGGCCTCCTACAAAATACCTGACTAATACTCCTCAAAACTGTCAAGGTTGTCAAAAACAAAGTTTGAGAAACTGGCATAGCCTGAAAAGCCTAAGGAGATGTAATGATGGAAAGTCATGTGGTACCCTTGATTGGATCCTAGAACAAAAAAAAAGGACTTTAAGTAAAAACTAAGGAAGTGTGAATAGAGTATGGACTTTAGTTAATAGTAGTGTATCAATGTTGGTTCAGTAATTGTGACAAACGTACCATGCCAATATAAAATGTTAATAATGAGGGAAACTGGGTGTAGAGCACATTCGAACTCTTTGTACTAGCTTTGCATTGTAAATCTAAAACTGTTCTTAATAAGTCTATTTTTAAAAATACATTTTATATAGCAAAAAAAAAGGGTAATCACTAAAAGAAGAGTTATAGGATATATAACCTCTAACTTATTCAAGAAAAAAAAAAGAAAGGTCAACACCAACAACTAAAATTCAATCCAACAAAAGTCACCAAATGGAAAAAAGAAACAAAAACATGTTAAATAGAAAACATGGACTTTAACATAAGAATATGTACAATCGTATCAGTAAAAAGTGAGTGTAAATAGAGTAAATCTCCTATCAAAAGATAAATGGGGACTTCCCTGGTGGCACAGCGGTTAAGAATCCACCTGCCAATGCAGGGGACACGGTTCAAGCCCTGGTCCAGGAAGATCCCACATGCCGCGGAGCAACTAAGCCCGTGAGCCACAACTACTGGGCCTGTGCTCTAGAGCCCGCGAGCCACAACTACTGAAGCCCGTGCACCTAGAGACCGTTTTCTGCAACAAGAGGAGCCCCGCAATGAGAAGCCCGTGCACTGCAATGAAGAGTAGCCTGCACACCACAACGAAGAGTAGCCCCTGCTCGCCACAACTACAGAAAGCCCGCGTGGGGCAAAGAAGACCCAACGCGGCCAAATAAATTTTTTTAAAAATGATAAATGGGATAAAAAATTACTATATGCTGTTGACAAATATACACCTAAAACAACACACACATATATAAACAAACATATATAAACATATATATAAACATATATATGTATATAAAATATGTATACAAAATAGAGAAATATATCAGGCAAATGCTGACAGGAAGGAAACAATATTAATATAAGACAAAGATAAAATTTAAGACCTAAACCTCTAAATAGGAAAAGAGCAATATTTTATGGGAATAAAGCATATAATCCACCAATAAAAGTCTTACACTTAATAACCTAGCTTCTAAAATTCTAAAGTAGACTTTTGCTTCTTGCTATGATGAAATAATTGGTATCAGATTAGCTTTCCCATCACAAACGACCATAAAATAGACAAAACACAAAGCAACAGCTTTCAGCACTGAATAAGCACTGAGAGACCGCAGTCCCTGAGATCAGGGAAATCATGACAGCCAAATCCAACAGGTATTCCTGGATTGGATCCTGAACCTATAAAGATCATCACTGGGACAATCAGTGAAATATGAATGAGGCCTGTGGACTAGATGGTAATACTGGATCACTGTCAATTTCCTGATCTTGATGGACGTACTCTGGTTGTGGAGGAGGGTGTCCTTGTTTTTAAGAAATGCACACTGAAATATCAAGAGGTAATGGGCATCCTGTGTGGGACTGATTCTGAAATTATTCAGAAGAAAAGTATTTGGAGATACATATACACACCAGAGCAAATGTGGTAAAACTGGGAAATCTAGGTGAATAGTAAATGGGAATTCCTTGTATTAGATATTACTGGAACAACTGGTGAAACTTGAATGAAGTCTTAGGATTGATTAGGTAGTATTAATGGATCAATGTTAATTTTCTGATTCAGATGGTTACACTGATGATATACAAAAGGATGTTTGTAGGAAATGGACTCTAAAGTACGCTGTGGGAGAAGGGACAATAGGGCATGGTAATATATTCTTAAATTATTGGGGGGGAAAATGTTCCGTGTACTGTACTTGCAAGTTTCCTTCAGGTCTGTAATTGTTTAAACATTTAAAGAATTAAAATAATTTAAATACGCATATTTCTTAATCCAACAATTGTACTTCCAGGTACGTGTTACAGAAAAATACTGATACATGTGCCCAAAGAGTTATGTACAGGATGTTCATAGCAGTACTGCTTACAACAGCAAAAAGAAATGGAAACAGACCAAGTGTTCAAAGAAGAATAGTTGAATTAAATATGGTAAATATGGTTCTTCAGTACAATGAAACGTTCTGTAGCCGTTTAAAGGAATGGGATACTCTCAGTAAACCAGGACCAGAAGGCAATTTCCTCAACTTGATAATGATTATCTACAAAAAACCTACAGCTAACATGATATTTAAGGGTGAGAAACCAAAGCTTTCGAAGATCAGGATCAAGGCAATGATGTCCCTTCTCATCACTGCTTTTCAACATCGTACTGGCAGTCCCAGCTACTTCAATAAGAAAAGGAAAACAAAAGGTATAAAGATTGGGAAGGAAGAAATAAAACTGTCTTTGTTTGCAGAGGACATGATCATACAAAATAATCCAAAGCCCCCACCCAAAAAAACCCAAAACAAAAAACTCCTGAAACTAATAAGTTACTACAGCAAGGGTGCAGGATATACGGTTAATACAAAAGTCAATCAATTTCTTATGTACCAGCAATGAACAAATGGAATTTGAAATAAAAACACAACACCATTTACATTAGCGCCCCCCCCCCCGCAAATAAACGCCTGATATAAATCTAACAAAATGTGCACAAGATCTATATAAAGAAAACTACAGAACTCTGATGAAAGAAATCAGAAGAGAACTAAATAAATGGAGAGATATTCCATGGATAGGAAGACTCAATACTGTCAAGATTTCAGTTCTTCCTAATCTGATTTATAGATTCAGTTCAATCACAATCAACATGTCAGCAAATGATCTTGTGATTGACAAACTGATCAAGTTTATATGGAGAGGAAAAACACCAGAATAACCAATACAATATTGAATGAAAAGAACAAAGTTGGAGGACTGACAACTACACAACCTCAAGACTTACTATAAAGTTATAGTAATCAAGATAGCGTGGTATTAGCAACAGACAAACAGATCAATGGAACAGAATACAGAGCCCAGAAATAGACTGACATAAATACAGTCAACTGATCTTTGACAAAGGAGCAAAGGCAATACAATGGAGGAAAGATAGTCTTTTCAACAAATGGTGCTAGAACAACTAGACAACCACATGGAAAAAAAATCTAGACACAGACCTTACACCCTTCACAAACATTAACTCAAAATGGATCATAGTACACTGTCTTCTTGTTTTGTTGATAAAAGCTTTTGCACAGCAAAGGGAACTAAGTTGAATTAGGTTCCATTTATTTTTGCTTTTATTTCCTTTACTTTAGTAGACGGATCCAAAAAAATATTCCTGCGATTTATGAGAAGGAGTGTTCTGTCTATGTTTTCCTCTAGGAGTTTTACAGTATATGGTCTTCCATTTAGGTCTTTAATCCATTTTATTTTTGTATATAGCATTAGAGAATGTTCTAATTTCATTCTTTTACATGCAGATGTCCAGTTTTCCCAGCACCACTTATTGAAGAGACTGTCTTTTCTTCATCATATATTCATGTTTCCTTTGCCATAGATTAATTGACCATAAGTGTATGGGTTTATTTCTGTACTCTCTATTCTCTTCCATTGATCTATGTGGCTGCTTTTGTGCCAGCACCATACTGTTTTGATTACTGTAGCTTTGTAGTATAGCCTGAAGTCAGGAAGCATGATTCCTCCAGCTGTGTTCTTCTTTCTCAAGATTGTTTTGGCTACTTGGGGTCTTTTGTGTTTCCATACAAATTTTTAAATTATTTGTTCTAGTTCTGTGAAAAATGCCATTGGTATTTTGATAGGGATTGCACCGAATTGGTAGACTGCCTTGGGTAGTATCATCATTTTAATAATACTGTTAAACAGAATACTGATACCCAGAACACGGTGTATCTTTCCATCTCTTTGTGTAGTCTTCAATTTCTTGCATCAGTGTCAAAATGGATCACAGACCTAAATATAAAACACAAAGTGATAGAACTCCTAGAAGATTGACACAGCAGAAAATATAGATGACTTGGGTTTGGTGATGACTTGTTAGATACAACCAAAGGCACGATCCATGAAAGACAAAATTGATAAGCTGGATTTCCTTTAAATTAAAAAATTCTGCTCTGCAAAAGACACTGCCAAAAAATGAAAAGCCAAGCCACAGACTGGGAGAAAATACTTACCAAAGGCACATCTAATAAAGGACTGTTATCCAAAATATACAGAGAACATTTAAAACTTAACAATAAGAAAACAAAGAACCCCATTAAAAATGGGCCACATCCCAAGGGTCCCTGGTGACTAGTCTTCTCCTGCAGACCTGGGATCCAGGCCCAGGTATATGAAAAGATGTTTTCCAAAGAAGATATACAAATGGCCAACAGGTATATGAAAAGATGCTCAACAACACTAATCATCAGGGAAATGCATATTGAAACCACAATGAGATATCACCTCACACCTGTCAGAATGGCTAGAGTGAAAAAAACAAGAGCTAAGTGTTGGTGAGGATGTGGAGAAAAAGGAATCCTTACGCACCGCTGGTGGGAGGTAAATTGGTTCAGCCACTATGGAAAACAGTGGGTCTTCAAAAAATGAAAAAGAGAATTATGATCCAGCAAATCCCACTTCTGGGTATACAGCCAAAGGAAACGAAATCACTATCTCAAAGAGGTATCTGCACCGCCCCCCCCCCCACACACCATGCTCATTGCAGCATTATTCGCAATAGCCAAGACATGGAAACTACCATTGACAGATGAATGGATAAAGAAAATGTGGTATATAAATACACACCATAGAATCTTATTTGCCATTAAAAAGAAGGAGATTCTGCCTTTTCAACAACATGGATATATCTAAGAAGGTATTATGCTAAGCGAAATAAGTCAGACAGAGAAAGACAAATACGGTATGATCTCACCTGCATGTGGAGTCTAAAAAAGCCAAACTCATAGAAACAGAGTAGAATGGTGGTTGCCAGGGGCTGCAGGGGTGGGGGAAATGGGGAGATGTTGGTCATAGGGTATAAACTTCCAGTTATCAGATGAATCAGTTCTAGGGATCTAATGTAGTATTATTAGACAATAATATAGGTGACAATAATTAGCAATTTTCAGGTATATAATACACTATTGCTAAGAGGGTAGATCTTAAGTGTTCTCACCAGACACACACAAAAAATGGTAATTAGGTGAGGAGCTGTTAACTAATGTTATCATGGTAATCATTTCACAATATATACATGTACCAAATCATCACATTGTCAATTATATGTCAATAATGCTGGGGAAAAAAGAGATAAAGAAAAAATAAAGATATGAACCATGCGAGTCAGAGTTGGTGTATGCCTTGTTGGAATGTTTCTCTAAAACTATACACATAAACAAAAGCTGACCAAGAAAAAAACAACGGGCCAAAGACCTTAACATACACATCACCAAAGAAGATAGACAGATGGCAAATAAGCCTATGAAAACCTGTTACACATCCTATCATTAGGGAAAATCGAATTAAAACATCCAAATGGCCAAAAATCCAGAACACAGACAACAGCAAGCACTGACAAGGATGTGGAACAAAAGGAAATCACATTACTGCTAGGAATGCAAAATGGTACAGTCACTTTGGAAGACAGTTTGGTGGTTTCTAACAAAACATAGATACCATATGATCCAGCAATTCTGCTCCTTCGTGTTTACCCAAAGAAGTTAAAAACTTATGTCCAAACAAAAACTTACACAAGGATGTTTGTAATTTCTTCATTCATAATTGCCAAAGCTTGGAAGCAACCAAGATGTCCTTCAGTAAGTGAGTGGATAAATAAGCTGTGTTACATCCAAGACAATCGAATATTATTCAGTGCCAAAAATAAATAAGCAATCAAGCCATGAAAAGACACAGAGGAACCTTCAATGCCCATACTCAGTGAAAGAAGCCAATTGTAAAAGTAACACAGTATATGATTCCAACTATCTGACGTTCTAGAAAGACAAACATTAAGACAGTAAAAGGATCAGTGGTTGCCACAGGCTGTATGGGGTGGAATGACTAGGTGGAGCACAGAGGATTTTTAGGGCAGTGAAACTACTCTGCACCATACTCTGATGGTGGATGCATGTCATTATACATTTGTCTAAACCCACAGAACGCACACCACCAAAAGTGAACCGTAACGTAAACTATGAACTTTGGGTGATAATAATATTGTCGATACAGGTTAATCAATTGTAACGAAGGTAGCATTCTCGTGGGGGGTTGTTGGTAATGAGGGAAGCTGTGCATGTGTGGGGGCAGGAGGTATATGAGAAAACTCTATACCTTCTGCTCAATATTGCTGTGAACCTAAAACTGATATAAAAAAATTAAGTCGATTTTGAACCAAAGAATGGCATAAGCCTATATACTGACACGGGAGAAAGCTCCAAGATACAGTATTAAATAAATAAAGCAAAGTGCAGAGAAGTATTTTTCCATGAGTGTGTATCTACATTTATAGCTGTAAAAATCTTCTGGAAGGTAGCTTACACACAGTAATTGGTAACAGTGATTAGGGAATGAGAAAAGTGGTCAGCGAGGAGCACTGTACTATTAATTAAAACCCTTCTTTTTGTTTTTAATCATGTAGAAGTATTTATATTATTATTATAAATAATTTTTAAAGTTCTGTATCAACCCCTCCAAAATCAGAAGCCAATCATCCTACAAAACTCTGTCCCTACTTTTTCACCCAAGAAGTGAGAGTAGGTTCTTCCAAATAACACCTTGTACAAGTAATAATGTTTTTAGCCTCAGCCGTTCCCCTACTGTTTGCTGATATAACCTGCTATATGTCATTAAGAGTTAAGAGCAATACAACACACATTTTTCCAAAGAAGACATGCAGATAGCCAGTGGGCACATAAAAAGACACTCAACATCGTTAATCACGGGAAAATGCAAATTAAATCCACGATGAGATCACCTCACACCTGTCAGAATGGCTACCATCAACAAGAACACAAATAACAAACACTGGCGAGGATGTGGAGAAAAGGGAACCCTCCTACACTGTTGGTGGGAATGTAAATTGATGCAGCCACTGTGGAAAACAGAATGGAGGTTTCTTAAAAAACTAAAAATAGAGCCACCATATGACCCAGCAATTCCACTCCTGGGTACATATCCCCCCAAAATGAAAACACTAATTCAAAAAGATACAGGCACCCCCCAATGTTCAGAGCAGCATTATTTCCAGTTGCCAAGATATGGAAGCAACCTAAGTGTCCATCAACAGATGAATGGATAAAGAAGATAGAAGATGTGGTGTACACACACACACACACACACAAAAACACACACACACACACACACACACACACTGGAATACTACTCAGCCATAAAAAAGAATGACATTTTGCCGTTTGCAACAACATGGAAGGACTTGGAGGGTATTATGCTAACTGAAATAAGTCAGACAGAGAAAGACAAATACCGTATGATACCACTTATATGTAGAATCTAAAAAAATACAACAAACTAGTGAATATAACAGAAAAGAAACAGACTCGTAGATATAGAGAACAAAATCCTGGTTACCAGTGGGGGGAAAAAGAAACGGGAGGGGCCGGATAGGGGTAGGGGGTTAAGAGGTACGAACTAGTATGCATAAAATAAATAAGCTACAAGGATATATTGTACAACGCCAAGAATACAGCCAATATTTCGTAGTACCTAAACCTCAATTTTAAAAAAAGAGCAATAACACAATTTTGCAGTATTTATTAATCCCTCGTTGACCTTGGATTCAATGGACCCAAACCATCTGTGGACAAAACCATTCAAAATCTCAATCTACATCCTGAGCTATTAAGACTTCAGAGTCTATAACCAAGCGCAGCTGCTAAAATCAAGATGGGAACAAATATTCTCATGAGAAATACCACACCTCAAATGGTCTGAAATACGGTTGTATCGTGGTGGTCATTTTGTAAGGTACCAGGGAGATAGCTCCATATCAGAAAAAAAGAAATAAAAAAGGGTTGTATCCCACAGCTCTTCTATGTAACCTATAACTCAACGACTCAGTTTGGGTATAGGCAGACAGGAATCCCGTGCATTAGGGACACGGATTCACCCTCTGGCACAAGGCACACCCTAGAAAGCAGCTGACTCATCGTAGGCTCAGTTTACAAGGCCCAAATCACTGTACCTGGGAGGCCAATGTGCCGGCATCCGGTAGAAAAGTTCTCTCGTTCCACTGCAGAGGGCTACAAGTTTCTTGTAATGGAAAAAGCATGTAGTGAGCTGGTTACATCTATCTGAAAACATACGGCAGAACTTTGGAAATCGTACGCATGGGCTTGTGTGTGTCCTTGAGAAGATACATCTAATAAGGAAAGTGCCGGTTCTATCCACAGATGCCCTGGCAGCCTGAGTCTGTCCTGAAGTGGATTGTGTCCCTTTGGGAGGGAACACAAACTTGACCTTATATTGCAACCTGACCCACCGTGCCTGGGTGACTGGTGTCTGAAGCTAAGGGCACATTTAATGGGGTATATAAAACCAGGCACAGCAGGCCCTTGTTAGAGGTTTCTGCCATGAAACCCAGCACCGGCCCAAGCCTTGACTGAAACATCTGATCCACGAGCGAGCCCATCTGATGTGCCCCTTAAGTACCTTTCATGTGGATTTGATCGCTCCCTCCCTCCCTCCCCCGTCGTCCCCCCACGCTTCTACTGAGCTCATCCTGAAAGCACACCCACCCATGTCCGGTGTTATGTTCATCCTCTCTAGACCTGCCCTGTCCAACATGGTAGCTCCCAGCCACATGCTGCTATTTAATTAAAATTCAATTAAAAATTTAAAAATTGAGTTCCTTCGTCACACTAGCCACCTTCAAGTGCTCAACAGCCACAAGTGGCCGCTGGCGACCGTGTTGGACAGGCCGACAGAGAACCACCCGTCAACGCTGCTCTAGACGGTGAGCTGCTGGAAGCAGCGAGAAGGCCCTCCCTCAAGGTGTGTTCACTGTGATCATGCAAAATAAGCACTGTGTCCCCGTGCCGTGAGAGTG
Organism: Physeter macrocephalus; assembly: GCF_002837175.3. Classification (NCBI taxonomy): domain Eukaryota; kingdom Metazoa; phylum Chordata; class Mammalia; order Artiodactyla; family Physeteridae; genus Physeter; species Physeter macrocephalus. The sequence continues at coordinate 118,366,380 of NC_041234.1, forward strand.
CTACCAGTAGATGGTACCTGATATTACGCTGGAACACATCCATTTGGGTTCCATGCCAAGAGCAAACTCATCTCTGCAGAGGGAGAGTCTGCTCCCTGCTGCTGGATTCAGAACTGCAGGGGCAGCCGGGATCTCTGCTTACCGAGGATTTCAGAGGCAAAGTCACAACCCAGCCAGGGAGATGGGTGCCTCTCAAGTGCCCAGGCACATCCATCGCCCTGCTCTCTAAGGATGGTTTCTTTTCCACCTTTTTCTTTTGTACGTATAAGCAGTTTTCAATTTGGGGGGAATGGGTCCGGTACAAATCCTAAATGAATAAATATTCACCCCAACTGCTTTGGTTCTCGAATTTTCAAATCTTGTCCCCTTTCTGTGACTGAATAAGAAGCCAAGGGAGAGAGTGGCATGGACATATAGACACTACCAAAGTGGGAAGCAGCCGCATGGCACAGGGAGATCAGCTCGGTGCTCTGTGACCACCTAGAGGGGTGGGCGGGAGGGAGATGCAAGAGGGAGGGGCTATGGGGACATATATGTACGTATAGCTGATTCACTTTGCTATACAGCAGAAACTGACACACCACCGTAAAGCAATTATACTCCAATAAAGATGTTTAAAAAAAAAAAAAACAAAAAACAAAGAACCCAAGGGACATCTGAGACTAGTAAATTGTAGATGCCTCATCTTAGGATTTCCCATTCGTCTGTCCCAGTGAAGCTTCCATAAATACTGAAACTACATTTAAGTTTGTCCGAGAAAGCCAGGACAACACCCACCTGCCAGGCATTGGGGCTAGTGCCTGCATCTATGCCGCAACTGCAGAGGAATGGAGTTATTTATCCAAGAGGAAACTGACTCGGTCAACAGCGAGGCCGTTAACGAGTACAGAGAAGATCCACACCAGAAGACAGGCCAAAATGAAATTCACGCTGGAGGGGTCAAATCATAACCCAGTAAATATAACCGTGGCACAAGCCCCTTGATCCATCCGAGTTTGGGGAATAAGACTAAAATCAGCCCCAGAAGACTGAACCTACTGACGTAGGGGTGGGGGGACAGCTTGACTGAACCTGAAATGAACCACGGAATAAGGATGTTCTACTTTAATATGATAAAGACCTCAGCTGACACGGCTGCTTGTAAAGCCATGCATTTCCCCAGCCCTCTGGCCGGGGACCACTGGGCCGCGAGTAATAAAAAGCAAACCTGCAGGTCAGAAAAACAACTTGCCACCCCTCTGCTGCAGGGGCTCCCTGCCCGCCACGGAGATGCTCCTGAAGACTGCCCGTGGGGAACCTCCACAACAAAGTCCTCGGCACGCATGGTCAATTTTACAAGCGCCTCTTTGAACACACTTTCTCTGTCTCCCGCCTCGTGCTAGAGAGGGTGGGAGCAAACTGAAAATGCCCTTAGGCTCGTCCCTGATTTCCCCGAATTTCTGCACCGTTTTAACTCTTGTAGCCTCAACCTAGATTCAAACACATGTGTCTTGATAAATTTAGGCTTTTACACCTCCAAGCATGCTGAGTAATTAATATCCTCTGGGTTAGCTAGACGCTGCAGCCTTGCAAAGGAACATGAAAATGGCTTTCCTCTGATTCCGATTACTAAACGGATTTAGCTACCGCCACCTGAGCTCCCACCAGCTTCATGAATAAATTTAAAGCGCTCCCGGAGAGGACAATAACAACGCAAAGGCAGCAGTTCACCAGAAGGCAGGGATCAGCATTTCAGTCCCAAACAGCCACCGCCATCAACCCGTCTGCAGCGTCCAACCCGGGCAGCTGGCTGCCCGTATTCACAGGGCACACCTCTCGCCAGGCACCTGCTAGGTAAAGGGGAACCTGGTAATGCAGGGAAGGACGTAGATGCGGGCGACATGGCTAGAAGTCTTTTTACCTATTTCCAGGAAGCATCTACGTGTCCTACACACGTGGCAGGTAGCTTGATTTGCAGTGTCGGGGGAGGATTTTTGTTTGTTTGTTTCACAAACTGCATAAGTCACTTTGCCGACTGAAAGGACGCTTTCAAAAAAGTAAGAAAAAAGAAAGGCCCGTTTCTTGCTTTCCACAAAGAAAGGTACATGCCTATGATGGCTGTTCAGAGGAAATTCCAAAGGTTCTTGGAAAGCCTGCAAGGATAACCTTTTCCACAGAAGTCAGAGCCGACAGCTAGGGGACTCCCCTCAGCTGAAGGAAACTGCACTGGATACCAGGGGCTGGAGGAATGAGGACCGACTGCCAATAAGTATGCGGTTTCTTTCTGGGGTGATGGGAGTATCCTAGAGGGAGATAGTAGTGATGGTTGCACAACCTAGTGAATATACTACAAACCACTGAACTGTAGACTTGCAGTGGGTGAATTTTATGTTATGCAAATTATATCTCAATTTTAAACTGCAGTAGCTGTCACCAGGGGTCGTCTCCGGCATTCAGCTCTGCAAGGGGGTACACCCTGGGACCTTAGAGATCAGGGTGGGGAGCTGAGGACCACAGCAGTTAATCGTTCGGCAGCAGAAACAGGAATGGTCGTGGAGCCAGCAGATACGATGTCTCGTCACAGCTCTGCCACTGGGGGTCCTGCAGTGTGCACCTGACCTCGTAGAAGGGACCTGCTTCCCGTACGTAAACTGAAGCTACTACATCTGGTTGCTCAACCCCCAAAGCAATAAGGTAGATGGCATAATGGAAACAAAGCCACCATGGGCAAACAAACCAAGTGCCAAGATGATGTACCAGGAGGCTAGGGGTCTCGGGACAGCCCTACTGATAGCGCGCTGCTCTTGGGGTCACAGTTTCTGAGAAGGAATGCGAGATACTAAGTGCCTTGCCAAAAGCAACCCTGCTGGTGTCACATCAAAAACTGGAGCCTAAGGCTTCCCGACTCTGGTCCAAGGCCATTTCAAGACAACACACGAGGATATCAGTGCTGATGACCAGCTTTGGAGTTAAAGAGCCTGGGGTCAGGCCCCTCTCTGCCACTCACCAGCAGAGACACCTTGGACAAGAGCCTCGACAGCTCTGTGCCTCAGTTTCCTCAACTGTAAAATGGAGATAACAAGAGATTCTACTGCAGTGGGTTGAGGCGAGGAATAAATTGGTCATTATATACAAAGTGATTAGCCCATTATCTGACACACAGGAATCTCTCAATTGTCAGCTACTATTATTATATTTGGTCCCAAGTAGAATCGCCTGGTAGATCTACAAGTAGAAGGCCCTCAAAAAATATGTATGAGTGAATAGCTTACAGGAGAGTATTAAAATGTTCAAAAGCCTAATAGATGCAGACAAAACAAGTCACATTCTGATCTGAACTTACCCAGTGTCTGATGAACCTCTAGATCCTACTGATGTGATACAAGCCTGGGAAATCGAGGCACAAGGACGTCACAGGGCCATCCCGAAACACTTCGGAGCCACAGGCATTTCCTTCCCCTTTAGCCAACATAAACATAAACACAAGCGGATATTGGTGTAATTAAAATGTTTTTTTTTAATCCTGTGTAATTCCTTAAGTGAGGAAGCTGTCTCTGGTCGACGCTGCATAGATGGAAATTTCCCAATCAGAGCCAGGCAGCGCTGAACAAGACCTCAGAGATCGTCTAGTCCAGCCCACTCATTTCTGAGATAAACAGAACCCATTAAAAGGTTGACAGGGTTGAGGGGGTGGGTTGTTTCAAGTTGGTTAAACAAAAACAGGAGAATCTCATTATAAGACAGCTCATTATGTAGCACACATGTGTTCTGATGAAGCCCAGGTTGCATCATGGGCCCCCAAAGAGCCCGCCTGGACCGAGAGCCTGATCTACCCAGTCAACTTCAAGGGCAAAGCCAAGCAATCATGTCATGAGGTACGGCACTAAGCTGGGGGCTTCCCCGTCCATGTTCATGCGTAGGCTCGGCGGTGGAATCTGAGTCTACGCTTAAGAGACCCACCAAGATTTCGGCCTTACCACCTGGCCAGGCCAGCGCAAAGGGAGAGAGGCGCTGCCAGCCCAAGGCGGCTCCTGTACATCCACAGCCCAGATCTTTCTCCCGAAATCCAATCCTGCAGGTCACGCCACCCAGGGGGGATTTCCACAGCTCCAAAGAAACGTGCCCAAACTGGCCTCTGTCTTCCCTTGTCTTCCCAGCCTGGCTTCCCCCTTTTGCACAGAAGAGCTCAAGTGAACGCATCACCACCAACCCAGGCACCAAGTCAGAAGCATGGCCGTTCTTCTTTGTTTTTTTTTTTGTTTTGTTTTAGAATTTTATTTATTTTTTCACACAGCAGTTCTTATTAGTTATCCATTTTATACATATCAGTGTATATATATTCTTGGCTCTTCCTTCCTCATTTATGAGTCATCCAAGACCAAATTTTATCTATTTTACCACCAAATACTTCTCATACCCATTCTATCACCTCCACTTTTGTGGTCACTCCCTTAACTTCTCACCTCGATTATCACAACAGACCTCTAAGTGCCCTCCTTAGCTTGAGCCTTCTATTCTGCTGCCAGAAAAATATGCTACACCAAAAGATCTGGTTGGGTAACGCTTGTTACTCAGAAATTACCAATTTCTCTCCATTCTTGCCTAAAGAACAAGTCCTAACTCCCTGCATATCATTCAAAACCCAACCATTCTCTGCACTTTTCTACCTCCCCGCCCACTGCTCTCTTTTCCCAAACCCCCTTCTCTTCCTATAGATGCCCGCCAGCATCCTCAGAGGTGCCCGTTCCACGGAGCCCAGTGATGCCCGCCCCCTTTGCCAAGTAAACCTCGTCGCATGGGCCATCCATCTTTCACTCTAACTGTATCAGATACATCTGGGCCTGTCACCCTCACATTCGACTGTCAACTCTTTGAAGACAGGAGAATATAGCACAAGGACTTGTCCTAGAGTATCACTCAGTTCACCGCCCCAAACCAACTCCTACTCTTCCAGCGGATGCTTAGCCTGGAAACCCAAGACCGTCTACGTTCAGGGAACCAACACTTACAACTTATTCTTTAAATTAGTGAACAGACAGATCTTCTGCCAAGGAAATCCACAGTTTCTCCTGTAAGCACTGAAGTTTTGATAAATAACTTTATGACAAGCTGGTATCTGCAACTTCGGAAGACAATGAACATATAGGCCTCAAACTTCAATTTTTTTTGCGGGGGGGGGGGCTGTTTCTTTAAACGTTATCTACCCTTTCTTGGTTACTGAAAACATTCTTTATTATTAAAGTTCAACAATTTAAAATATTTACTCAGATTTCTTGTTTTAAATGATAATATCTGACAGGATCCTGGGAACACTTTTGAACTTCAGGCTCGGCTCACCTTTTGTCAGACCTCAATTCTGAAATGCTTCCTTACTAATCCATCCGTTCCTGATAATAAGTCTTTGAATCAAACGGCAACCTTTTGGATCAGTCAGAAAACAGAAGTCACTTTCAGGGAAAACACTCCCCTGATCAGTGGCCTAAAAGATGTGAAAACTTCTCTTACCAAAGAGTCCTCTATGCCATAGGGCTAGTGAGAAGAAAAGAGAAAAAGGTCCATGAAGAGAAATGTGTAGATTATTTGCTCATTTTTCAATCGCGTTGTATTTTCTTGTCGAGTTGTTAAGAGTTCTTTTATATAAATCTGGATACAAGTCTCTTACCAAATATGTGATTTGCAAAAGTTATCTCCCATCGTGTGGTTTGTCTTTTCACTTTTTGGATGGTTTCTGGTGAAGCACAAACGTTTTTTATTTTGAAGTCCAATTAATCTTTTTTCTTTTATCACACGTGCTTTTGTGCCATACCTAAAAAGGCCTTGCCTAACCAAGGTAATGAAAATTTACTCTTATATTTTCTTCTAAGAGTTTTATAGTTTTAGTTGTTACATTTAGACCTATGATCCATTTTGAGTTAATTTTGTGTATGGTGTGAGGTAGAGGTCTAACTTCACCTTTTTTTTTTTTTTTTTTTTTTGCATATGGAAATCCAGTTGCCCCGAACCATTTATTGAAAAGATTCTTTCTCCCACTGAATTGTTTTGGCACTTTTGTCAAAGTTCTACTGATCGTAAATTTGAGGGTTTATATTCCAACTCTCAATTCTATTCCATTGATCTATATGGTTATTCTTGTGCCAGTACCATCCAGTCTTGAATTCTGCTGTGTTGTAATAAGTTTCAAAATCAGTAAGTGTGAATCCACCAACTTCATTCCTGCTTTTCAAGACTATTTAGCTATTCTGGGCCCCTTGAATTTCCATATGAATTTTACGATCTATTTGTCATTTTCTGAAAAAGAGGCAGCTGGGATTTTGACCGGGATTGCCTTGAATCTGTAAAGCAACTTGGGAAGTATTATCCCATCTATTTTTAAACATGCTCAAATCTCTCTTTTGACTGTACATCCCTAGCCCGATACTGCCTTCTCTCTCCTCCTGTTCATAACCAAACTTATAAAATGGCTGTTTATACTCAATGCTTCCAACCCCCTCCCCTTTCGATCACTCCTCAATGTCTCACAGCCACCTCACACTCAGCAGGTGCAAAACCAGATGCCTGCCCTTGCCCCTCCGACCCAGACCCCTTTCTGGGTTCACCTGTTTCACTGAATGGTACAGCTACACGCTCCACTGTCCATGCCAGAAACCTGCACGTCATCCTGGACAGCTTCCTTCTCACGCTCCACAGCCACACCACGAAGCACGGTCAATTCTACCACATGCCCTCGGCCATCTGCATCCACTTCTCCACACTGCCGCTGCAGCCATCATCTCTTACCTAGACAACCACAGGAGCCACCTACCTGGTCCTCCCAGGTCTGCTCCCCATCCCAACCCATTCTCCGCACAGCAGCCAGGGAGACCACCTTTTTTTATTTTTTTAAACAAATACCACAGCACATCATTTCCTTGCTCAAAACTCTCCAAGACCTCCTCACTACAAGGAGTATACACTCCACATGTCTGATTACGGCCTGCGAGGCCCAGCCCAATGTGGCCCCTGCCTAACTCTCTCTGTACGCCTCTCTTGTACTATGCCTCTCACTGTTACGTAATTTTTGTTACTTGTTTTCAAGTAAGGTGTGTCCATTGTGGAAACATTAGAAAATGTAGGAAAGAAATAAAATACAAGCAAGTGATTATAACACAGATGAATCTTGAGGACATTACGCTAAGTGAAAGAAGCCAATCACAAAAGGACAGATACTGTATGATTCCACTTACACGAGGTACTTTAGAGTAGTCAGATTCATACAGACAGAAAGTACAATGATGGTTGCCAGGGGCTGGGGTGGGGGAGGGGGAGTCGTTCTTTAATGGGAACAACACTAGTTGTTAGTTTTACAAGATGAAAAAGTTCTGGAGACTGGTTGCACAACAACGTGAACATGCTTAACACCACTGATCTGGACCCTCAGAAGTGATTAAGATGGTAACTTCAGGTTATATGGTTTTTTTTTTTTTTTTTTTTACCACGCATAAAAATAAAGAAATAACGGCAAGTGATGGTTTCTTAAAAAGAAACTTCACAAAGACAAAGACAACCACCTCGGGCATATTAACTCTGGGCAGAATCTGTAATGTCATCTAATCAGCCGGCCCTTAAAATGCAGCAAACTCATCTCCCTGTATAACTCGGAGGTTCTCAGCCAGGAGGGACAGGCTGACTAAGTTTAGGAACCTCTTCCCTCCCAGAATCACCTGGGTTGGGGGACCAGGCGGGTGCTGTTGAAGGTCATTCGTCGGAAGAGTCGGGTTGTTGGAAACTTCTTTTTTGTGTTCACCCCAAAACTGGCCCTGATCCCCTGGCATTATAAAGGATAAGCCCAGCCCCTGTTGCCCACGACAGTCCTTCAGACATCCGAGTCCTGCTGTACCCCTCACTTCTTCCTCAACACCTTCCCCCTTTGACTTGTACGACTTTTCTCCACGAACCTGTCCACGTGCGTCATATTTGCAGGAAACGGCTTGCTCCAGTTCTTTCCCTGATACACCCAATGGCAGATTGCTGCTTCTATCAACAGCCTTGGCACTCGCGTGGTGCTCTGTAAAAACCGACTACGCAATCCGAGGGGCAGCGTCAAAACACAGGACGAGTCAGCCTGCGGGTATAAATACCTCCCGCTCCGTAACCTCCTCTGGGGCTAGCTTACCACGGGAGCAGGCCATCAATCTGGCTCATCCCTCAACACAAATCCTCAGAAGGAGTGACGGTCCCCACCCCCATGGCTGCCATTTCTCACATCTGTGGAAAGAGAGAGATTGCTGTCCTGCGCAACCCAGGATAAGAATTCACTTACTTGATTTATACTTGGCTGGCCAAATCACGCACACACAGGCTTGGATAAGAACTTATCCAAGTCCCTACATCAGCCAGTTCTATGGGGGAGTATAAATCAAGTAAGTGAATTAATACTACGCAAAATAAAATCGCAGCTGTTCATCTGACCTTTCCCCTTTCTACCACTCTGTGCCTGTGCCTCTGCACACAAGCTGGCGGTGGGTGCTAGGAATATAGATGTGCACCACGGAGCAGAATCCAACTTATCCACTTTCTAAGCTGCTTTCCAGCCCGCGCGCATCCCTCGAAACGTGAACCACCCAGGCTCAGCAGCAGCCATGCTCACCTTCCAGAACCTCAGCAACTTAGACTGTGTTTACTCCCCAACTGCACCTGACACGGATCGCCCACAGTTAGAAACGTACTTTGCATCCCCAACCAGTACAGGCAAGCAACCAGCTGACATCAGACATCAGACACCTATGTAGCAACCAACGTTGCCACACAGTGCTACGGGCTGAACTGTCTTGGCAGCTTTGTCAAACAAAGGAACCGATTCAGCAAGCTGAATTCTAACTTTGTTCACGGCCATGTTCTCCACAGAAAGGGGGTCTGGACGGTCTGAGGCAAGGCTGGGCGTGGCACAGGTCCACTGGGTACTCAGCACATTTTTCACATGAGGTCACCTAGCCTGTATATATATATATATATATATATATATATATTTTTTTTTTTTTTTTTAGTAACACCAAACCTTCAAAAAGGAGACTTGCCTCATTTGAGGGAAGGAAAAGGAATGAATGATATACACACCAACATGGATAAATTTCAGGATAATTATGCTGAGTGACAGAAGCCAGACCAAAAAGAAAGCCTAAGTGCTCTATGACCCCATTTCTATAAAATGCTAGGAAATGGAAACCCGTGGTGACAGCAAGCCATACTTGGGGATGGGGATAAGGGCAGAGAAGGATTACTAGGGGTACAAGGAAACTTCTGGAGCTGATGCAGACAGTCATGATCTCGACTGTACTGACGGTTTCACAGGTGTACACATATGCCAGAACTGATCAAACTGTACACTTTAAATGTTAAAAACAATGAGATATACATCCCTTGTGAGGAAACATGTATATGCCTAAGTCCTCGCAATAAGCCTCTGCTTATGAACCTCTTCTGCTAGGTTTTTTCATTTCTTGTTTTCATAAAGTCTGGAACAATATATACCAAAATGTTAACTGCAGTTATCCACAGGTGATGCCTATTTTCTGAGAATCTATTAATTCTACATTCAAACACAAAACTATTCGTTTAAAAGCAATGTAACATAATGCAAAGTTAATGTTATAACAACCAACACCCTTTGTGGCAGGCGGGACCCCTCAAGGATGTCCACATCCTAACCCCTGGAACGTGTGAACATGTCACCTTAGATGTCAAAAGGGGTGAAGGATACTGAGCAGAGGAGATTATCCTGGAGCGTCTGGGTTGGCCCGAGGTAATCACACAGACCCCTATAAGTAAATAAAGCAGTCCACGTAGCTGCTCACCTTGATCCCACACTGCAAGATATACGTGGAAATGTGAGACAGGTACCCGTCGAATTCTCATTTCTTAACGTGCTGCCTTTGACTGGTTTGTGCTTTGGTCTCTCCTCACCTGAAAATAGTCAATGTGATGGGAGGGAGGAGGCCATGAGAGAAGGGGTGCAAGTGACTGACCTCCAGGTGCTGGAAAAGCCAAGGAAACAGACTCTCCCCCAGAGCTTCCAGAAAGAACACAGCCCTGTCGACACATTCATCTTAGCCCAGCAGGACCCAAGCCAGCCTTCCAACCACCAGAACGTAAGAGAATATATCTGTGCTGCTTTAAGCCTCCAAGTTGGTGGTAGGTTGTTACAGCAGCTACAGGAGACTAACAGTCCCTTCCTTTCTTCTATGTACAAGTTTATCTACTCTGCCGGCACAACTTTGCTGAGCTTCTTCTACTTGGTGTCAGATATCATGCTAGGCCTGGGGAATAGCAAGGACAGTACGTTACCTGCCCAGAGAAGTCACCAGAACAGCCGGCATCTGTTCAAAAGAAGCCAAGTGTCCACCTTTGTTCGTAACCATCATGCAGCACTCACTTGGAAATCTTTCCAGATCCTATTCTGCTAACCCTGTAATGTCGTTATTTCAACAGGCAATTATTCTTTAAAAAAAAAAAAGCCCTACTTACAATTATGTATATTCTAATTGGGTAATATGACTGACAAAGGCCTTAATTATGGTCCATAATTCACACTTAGTATATTATTAGACCTTTGCTGCAAGTTGGCATTTGTGAGCATTACACCATCGTTCTGTCATTTGTGCAGCTTTCTCCAATTACTGTACTTGCAGGGCATCTGTGCAACACAAGGTGAAAAACAATGGACGGTGGTCCAACTACCAGAGCCTTTCATTTACCTGAGAAAAACATCTTTTGGTGACTCTAACCCAAAACACACAGGCTTTCAGTGGGGATCAACTATCCACAAGGAACTCGATTTGCTAATCTTGTGAATTATCACAATACTCATGTAACGGCAGGCTGACTATATTCCTATTTTCAGGTGAGAAGACCAAAGCACGAACCAGTCAAAGGCAGCCAGTTAAGAAATGAGAATTCAACGGGTACCTGTCTCACATTTCCATGTAGATCTTGCAGTATGGGCTCAAGATGAGCAGCTACATGGACTTCCTTTCCATCAGGACATGAACAGTCTTCTTTTGGTGGTTTTTGTATACAGTTGACCCTTGAACAACATGGGTTTGAACTGTGTGGGTCCACTTATACGTGAATATTTTCCAACAGTAAATACTAAAGGGCTACATGATCCACAGGTGTGGAGGAACCACGATACCAAGGGCTGACTATAAGTTATACTCTGATATTCAACTGCGAGGGAGGTCGGTGGCCCTAACCCCCGTGTTGTTCAAGGGTCAACTGTACTTCTATTTGCTGTAATGAAATCTACCTGTAACACTGTACTGGGTTGAATAATGTCCCTCCAAAATTCATGTGAATGTGACCTTGCTTGGAAACAGGGTCTTTGCAGATGTAATCAAGTTAAAATGAGGTCATACTAGATTAGAGTGGCCCTTAATCCAATGACTGGTATTCTTATAAGAAGAGAGAAATTTGGACACAGACGCGGGGAAGAACTCCGTATGAAGATGGAGGGAGAGACTGGAGTGGTGCAGCTGCAAGCCAAGGAATGCCAAGGATGGCCGGCCACCAAGAGACGCTAGGAGGAGACAGGGTTCTACCCAGAGTCTGAGATGGAGCAGAGGAGCACAGTCTGGCCAACACCTTGACTCAGACCCCCAGAATTCTGAGAAAATAAACTGTTGGTGTTTCAAGTCATCCAGTCTGTGGTACTTCGTTAGAGCAGCCTTAGGAAAGCAGTATAAGCACACATTACCTAAGCATTCTAGAATAATTCAGAGTCAGGAGTAGAAAAGGTAGGGTTAATCTGGTAAGACTTCCTGAAAGCTGTAACCTTAAGAGAAGCTTCTAACAGTAGGAAGAACATAGCTTGGGAAGGAGAAGGACAGGAGACAAAGGACATTCAACCAGAATACGGAATCCCTCCCCAGCCAGGAGATAACAAGACATCTGCACAGGCGTGCATGAAGCACCACGGGTAGCAGCACAGAGGTGAAATCTTTATCAGAGCTGCTCAGCACAATGAGATACCACTTTATACCTGTGGTGAAGGCAAGAGTGAGAAAGTCGGATAAAGCCGAGATCTGGAAAGAACGTGGGAACGCGGGAACCTCTGGGTCCTGCCGGTAGGGGTATGAACCAGCACAGCCATTGTAGAAACAAGCTGGCAGCACTTGGGCGAATCCGCATGTGTGTACCCCACGACCCACAGCCCTACTCCTGGGCACGAGTCCCAGGGAGGGTCTTGTGCACAGGGCCCACAGACACAGAGGAGGGTGCTCGCTGCAGTGCTGAGTGCAAGGTGGGAAACTGGGTACAACTTGGGTGGGGGTCCATGACTGGCAGAGCACGGAGGTACAACATGGTGATGCTTACAAAAAACACAATCCATACCCTAGGGCAGCTGGAAGCAATAAACCCAATGTAGCCACACGAAGAGGTCTTGAGAACACCACGCTGAATGCAAACAGGAAACAGAAGGGCACGGTACAGTTTATGCAAATCCCACACTCTCTCCACATATTTCAAAGGGACATGTGCATATTTAATGACACATATCAAGAACAAGTGCTTAATGAGGGGAGGAGAAAGAAAGTGGGGATGGGAGATGAAGGGGAATAGAAACTATGCACCGAAAGAGGGGCCTCGCAAGGCCCCCATGGTGACAGTGGGCCAGCACCCTGGAGCGAGATGAACTCCAATCTCCTCACTAGAGAGCCGAGAGAGAAAGACTACGGAGGCAAAGATGACCCCGGCCCGTCTCAGTGACTGGTGCACAGGAGGTCCTCCGGAAATGGCAACTCTCCCCGACTCCCCGGCAGTAATGCACTTTTCCACAGGCATACCTGGAAGCACAATCACTGAGTAACCTTGAACTCCATCAGTTGTAACGGCAACAAGAAAAAGACGATGAAACCTACACTGAAGTTTGGGTAGTAGTGTTTTTAAAAACCCAATTTAGGAAACCTTCAACCATTCAGACTGTGGAGGACCCAAAGACATTGGGAACTCCAATCTTGGAATTCTTGACTATCTGGCCCAGTAATTCTCAGAGGCAAAATGCCAGGTAGGGGATTAGATCCTGGAACAAAAAAGAGACATAAGGGAAAAACTAAGGAAATCTGAATAAAAGCTTGGACTTTAATAATAATGTATCAATACTGACTCATTAATTGTGACCAACGTGCCATACTAATGTAAGATGTCAATAATAGGGGAAACTGGGTGTGGGGCATATGGGAACTCTCCACGCTATCTTTGAAGTTTTTCTGTAAATCTAAAACTGGTCTAAAAAGTAGTAAAAAAAAAAAAAAAAAAAAAAAAAAAGTCCAGGCAGGGCCCTAGACTTACTTCAGCCCACTTCTCACCCCAACTTTAACAGAGGACAGAAGCTCAAGGACGTAGCTGGCTTCCTATGGAGACTTCATTCCTTTGAATAGAGCCCATGGAAGCATATCTGCAAAGGTCTCATTACAGAAGATAATTAAAACCGAATCAATAAGTGGTTGGACTTCTCTGATTTCTTTTGTAGTCTGCTGGCTTTTCCGTTCTTCTGTAGGCTCTGTCACGGTCAAGGCAAATGAATGGGACTTTCCTGGATGATCAGTTGAAAGGTTCTGGGAATGATGATGGTCCCTGTGCTTCTCCCTGGGTCCTCGAGGAGGCTGTCACAAGCAGGAAAGCCTGGAGGCCTTGAACTGGGTTCCGTGTCCAGCCTAAGAAACCTCCTTGAAATGTTCTTTCGTTTGTCTCAGGCAGGGTCTAAGCTCTTGCAGATATTTTACACTCTGCCTCCACTACACAGACAATTCACCCAGGCTCATCGCCAGCCTCAGTTGTGGTGATCAGCAGCTCTGATCTCGCTCAGAGAGGGCTGTCCTGCCCTCAGGAGTCAGGTCAAACAGGAAAAACATACAGGAAAAAAAAAATCCTAACTAAGAGCGGTTACCGAAAACATCAACTCCAGGGGAGACACCGTCTTTGCAGCACTTGGCAAACCTCAAACCCAGATCCTTCTCAGCATCCACTCTGCAAAAGTGCACAGGGAGGTTTCCACAGGGATGCCTGCTGCAGCACCGCTACACAGAAGCGCTGGACACAGCCCAGCTGAGTATCACGGAGAAGTACCTCCATCTCATCAGGTACAGCAACAGTGTGGCTATGAGCCAGCAGTTTATATGAATGACAGAGATCTACATGGAAGGATCCTCGAGACATACAACTGAGTGGAGCGGTGACGCACAGAGTATAATGGCATTAATATAAAATCAACTATACTCCAATAAAAATTTTATTTTTATATATTTTTATTTTTTTAATGTTTTTTTCTTTAATGTTTTTTTAACATCTTTATTGGAGTATAATTGCTTTACAGTGGCGTGTCAGTTTCTGCTTTACAACAAAGTGAACCAGGTATACGTATACATATGTTCCCATATCCCCTCCCTCTTGCCTCTCCCGCCCTCCCACCCTCCCTATCCCACCCCTCCTCTAGGGGGTCACAGAGCCCCGAGCTGATCTCCCTGTGCCATGCGGCTGCTTCCCACTAGCTAGCTATTCTACGTTTGGGAGTGTATCTATGTCCATGCCACTCTCTCACTTCGTCCCAGCTGACCCTTCCCCCTTCCCACATCCTCAAGTTCAATAAAAATTTTTAAAAACCCATCCATCAACAGACGATGGATTAAAAAAAAGTGGTACATCCCTACAACAGAATATTATTCCACCATACAAAGGGACGATGCGCTGATTCATGCTACAACCTGGATGGCCCTTGGAAACACGATGCTAAATTAAAGAAGCCAAACCCCAAAGTCCACATATTGTATGATTCCACTGATGTGAGATGTCTAGAATGGGCAAGCCCACAGAGACAGAAGTCAGATTAGTGGGTAACGGGCTGGGCGGAAGAGGGGAGAAATGCGGAGTGACTGCTTAATGGGTACAGGTTTCAGGTTGGGGTGATGAAAATGTTCTGCAATTAGCAGTGGCGATGGTTACACAATTGTGAACGTACTAAAAAAAAAAATCCACGGAATTGTATACTTTAAAGGGTCAACTGTACGGTATGTGAATTATAACTCAAAGAAAAACAACAGATGCAAGGGTGAACTTGAGCAATGAAACTGGGAAGGTTATTTGGGGGCAAGGTGATACGAGAGGATGTGGAAGTTTCTAGCTCGCTTACAGAGCTCCCCTGTAATACACTGCACTGGACCCCTGGGGATCTGAGTAGCGTCGGGGTCTCCCTGCGTACATCAGGTCATTACCAGCAGGCCTGACTTGAATCTAGCAGCTAGCTTTAGGGGCTTGGGTTGGGGTGACCAGCAGAAGAGGCACAGGGGCCTGCTAGGCTCGGGACCCATTTTTGGAGCTGAACTGTCTTTGACACACAGGTCCCCAGAAGTAGCCAGGGAGCCACCAGTCCCCACCCCCAACAGTGATCACCCAGTCCCAGAGCCCAGCCCTGTGGTTCCCTCATCTTTGTAACTAACACGAAGGACCGAATGAACGAACGACGGGGGGATAACTAAACCCGCAGCTGCCACACCCACTCGATCGGGAACCGGGAGGCAGCCCAGCCAAGGGGATGGGGAGTGTGTCCAAATAGCACACTTCCCCTGTGCGGGAAAGACAGACTGGGGGCTCTGTCCGAGTGCCTGCTGGCAGTCCGGTCAAAGGCGAAAGCGCCATAGGCCAAGTGCATCCAAACCCAGCTCCGTCACTCGCTAGCTACGTGACTTTGGGCGGGTTTCATGCGTCTCCCAGAACCTCCGTTTCCTCCTTTGAGGCTCATCACTGTAGTTCCCCAAGGCTACTGGGAAGACAAAATGAGATGGTGGACAGGGATGTGAGTGTGCCTGGCATGAAGGGGCGCCCCGTCCGGTGATGTTACCCTCCCCCAACCTCCAGCTCTACCAGCTCCTTCTCTGCAGCCTGTGAAATGCCGAAGCCTCGCAGCCCCTCCCGCCCCTTGGCTGCTACCCTCTCCATCCTGCCCCTCACAGGCGGGAGGAGTAGGGACTCTGGGCCTCCTTCCCCAGGGTGGCCTCACTCCATCGCCCCCTGCAGGCTGGCTTTGCCCACGGCTCCTGGAAACCGTTCTCAGGAATGGGAGGCTGGAACTCGGACATGGCTTCTTTTCCTTCTGATTTTCTTTCCGTCTCTGTGGCCATCCTTTCCCTGGCTCCTGACTGGCAACTCTTCCTCAGCCTTAACCTGTGCTGTCACCCTCTCCCTCCATCCTTCCTTCTTTCTCCACTCACTCCCTGGGTGATGTGGTCCAGGCCCATGACTTGGTTTCCACCTCACGTTGAGACCTCCAGACTCCTGTTTCCAGCCCTAGCCCAGGTCACCATCACCTCTCCCACAAGCACAGTCATTCCTGAGACTTGGTCTCCTCCTCAATACACTGGCAACGGTAATCCCAGAGCTGCTGTTGTGCCTGGCACACAGCAGGTGCTGACTCCAAAGCTCTGACCTAATGGGCCGTGTGACCCTCTGCAGGCCCTCAACCTCTTTCTCCCTCGAGTTCGCCACGTCTCAGGGACACGGTACTCAGGACAGTGGCCCTAGGTGCACAAATCAGACAGCAAGCACGTGCTGAAATACTTAGGAAGTAAAAGGGCTCTGAAACACAAAGTATCTTGAGGTTATCAGTCTATCAGTACTGGCAGATCGTTCCACTGGGCTAACACTTTCTGGGCCTCCTTGCCAACTCCAACTCTAAACCTCTCGGCCGACGGGGAAGACGGGCTGTCTTCCCTCTGAGGGTTGTTACTGCAGACGGAAGGCTCTGGAAGAGGCTTCTCATTGGTGTTTGAGGGCCTCCTCCACACCAGGCACCGTGCGAGGTGTTCTACATCATCCGTAATGTCCCAAAATGCTCTCGTGACTACCCCTGCCAAGTGGGTCTTATCCCAGCCCTTACTGGGGAGTGACAAGGCTAAGAGAGGCACAGTCATAGCCCTGGGATGAAAGCGCACAGCCTGACATGACTCCAGAGTCTCTCGCTGGTTCTCCGAGCTGCCTCCGTGGGGGGCTAAAAGCAGACATTCTCTTTTCCTTCCCCAGACCAGGCTCCCCAAATGACCACCAACTGAGTAACCGGAACCAACAGTTACTGCTGCCCAAGCCGGAAGTGTGGGCGTTAGTCTGCCCTTGACCCCTCCCCCTCCCCCCCCATCAATGAGGTCAGTCAATTCACCTGAAAAAAAAATCTCTCTGGAATCTAGCCATTTCTTCCACGCCCCCCACCCCGCCCCGTCACCACCATGCTCTAGAGTTAACTCGCACTTTGTGTCCGTCTCATCTGCGTGCGGAGCCTAATGCCCTGTCCCTGCGTGCGGTCAGGCTTCTTGCACATCTTCCCGAGGTGCCCAATGACCCGGCAGAAGACACTCTTTAGACGGCCTGAATCTCTGCCAGGTCACACAGAGCCCGCCATGAGATGGCATGTGCTCTTCTCCCTGTCACCAGCCGAGACCTCTGCTCGGGCCCTCTCCTTGCCTCCCTCAATAAAGAGCTATTTTATAACCTTTGCGCTAAGGACAGAGGCAACTAATCAGACCCCCTCTTTGAGAGACTGTCTTTAAAAATGACTACCCGCGTAAGCCAGTTGGTTTAAAAGAGGAAAACCTTTCAGATATGTTTGCATCTCTGGCCTCTGGAAAAACGGGTGGAAAGGAAGAGAAGGCCCAGCGGACCCAGAAGGGTGTTCTCTTCCCCACTGCTGGCGAGGCATTTGATTTCATGAGTATTAATCAAAATCACTCTTGATTATAGCAAAAACAACCTTTGCTATAATTTTAATGCAATTAACTGGAATATATGGTAATTCTGAGCAATCCTGCTCTTGAGATTAAAGAACAGCCTGCCAGGAAACATATGAAGAAAGCTTTAAGATCAAAATTTGCATAATTAGGTTTCTTCCCTGCTCTCCACCCCCATCCACAGCTGTTGAAGGGAAGTGTGCGGAGTCGGCAGGCCGACAACCTGGGCTGGCACCCTGCGCTTCCCTCCGGGCTGGAATACTCCAAGAGCGTGTTCGTGTTTCTCCAACACCTCCCTGATGGACTAACAGACAGCCAAAGACAGGCGGACAAATGACAGAGGGCAGAGATCTTGAGCCACCCTTGCAGAGGTGGAGGCAAAAAAAGTAGCAACACCTCCAGCTTATGGAGCTGCCTCCTGGCAAGTTGAGCGCCGTGCAAACTTGTTCATCCTGCTCTGAAG
This sequence comes from Physeter macrocephalus, assembly GCF_002837175.3. Taxonomy (NCBI): domain Eukaryota; kingdom Metazoa; phylum Chordata; class Mammalia; order Artiodactyla; family Physeteridae; genus Physeter; species Physeter macrocephalus. The sequence continues at coordinate 118,384,566 of NC_041234.1, forward strand.
ACGTAGCATACTCGATTCTGCTTCGCTCTCTCTCTTTTTTAACATCTTTATTGGAGTGTAATTGCCTTACAGTGGCGTGTTAGCCTCTGCTGTATAACACAGTGAATCAGCTATACGTATACATACATCCTCATATCCCCTCCCCCTTGCGTCTCCCTCCCTCCCACCCCCGAGCTGCCTCCGTGGGGGGCTAAAAGCAGACATTCTCTTTTCCTTCCCCAGACCAGGCTCCCCAAATGACCACCAACTGAGTAACCGGAACCAACAGTTACTGCTGCCCAAGCCGGAAGTGTGGGCGTTAGTCTGCCCTTGACCCCTCCCCCTCCCCCCCCATCAATGAGGTCAGTCAATTCACCTGAAAAAAAAATCTCTCTGGAATCTAGCCATTTCTTCCACGCCCCCCACCCCGCCCCGTCACCACCATGCTCTAGAGTTAACTCGCACTTTGTGTCCGTCTCATCTGCGTGCGGAGCCTAATGCCCTGTCCCTGCGTGCGGTCAGGCTTCTTGCACATCTTCCCGAGGTGCCCAATGACCCGGCAGAAGACACTCTTTAGACGGCCTGAATCTCTGCCAGGTCACACAGAGCCCGCCATGAGATGGCATGTGCTCTTCTCCCTGTCACCAGCCGAGACCTCTGCTCGGGCCCTCTCCTTGCCTCCCTCAATAAAGAGCTATTTTATAACCTTTGCGCTAAGGACAGAGGCAACTAATCAGACCCCCTCTTTGAGAGACTGTCTTTAAAAATGACTACCCGCGTAAGCCAGTTGGTTTAAAAGAGGAAAACCTTTCAGATATGTTTGCATCTCTGGCCTCTGGAAAAACGGGTGGAAAGGAAGAGAAGGCCCAGCGGACCCAGAAGGGTGTTCTCTTCCCCACTGCTGGCGAGGCATTTGATTTCATGAGTATTAATCAAAATCACTCTTGATTATAGCAAAAACAACCTTTGCTATAATTTTAATGCAATTAACTGGAATATATGGTAATTCTGAGCAATCCTGCTCTTGAGATTAAAGAACAGCCTGCCAGGAAACATATGAAGAAAGCTTTAAGATCAAAATTTGCATAATTAGGTTTCTTCCCTGCTCTCCACCCCCATCCACAGCTGTTGAAGGGAAGTGTGCGGAGTCGGCAGGCCGACAACCTGGGCTGGCACCCTGCGCTTCCCTCCGGGCTGGAATACTCCAAGAGCGTGTTCATGTTTCTCCAACACCTCCCTGATGGACTAACAGACAGCCAAAGACAGGCGGACAAATGACAGAGGGCAGAGATCTTGAGCCACCCTTGCAGAGGTGGAGGCAAAAAAAGTAGCAACACCTCCAGCTTATGGAGCTGCCTCCTGGCAAGTTGAGCGCCGTGCAAACTTGTTCATCCTGCTCTGAAGACGTAGCATACTCGATTCTGCTTCGCTCTCTCTCTTTTTTAACATCTTTATTGGAGTGTAATTGCCTTACAGTGGCGTGTTAGTCTCTGCTGTATAACAAAGTGAATCAGCTATACGTATACATACATCCTCATATCCCCTCCCCCTTGCGTCTCCCTCCCTCCCACCCTCCCTATCCCACCCCTCCGGGTGGTCACAGAGCACCGAGCTGGTCTCCCTGTGCCATGAGGCTGCTTCCCACTAGCTATCTGTTTTACATCTGGTAGTGTATGTATGTCCATCATACTCTATTCTTGAAACCATAACCACCTCAGCAATACCTCAAACCCCAAACTTAGAGTTTTGTTGATGACACGTTTTAATGTCTGGTCACAGGCTCCCGCCAGCCCAGGCCCAGGCATTGCTACCACAAGGCCCCACCTCCTACCACTGTCTTACAGGGGCTGTGACAGCCAGAGCCACTGTCTCACTCCACCGCATCCCCTCCCTACCAGCCCTAGAGTCCCTTAACCCTCTGGGGAGAGCTTGCATCACCCGGGGAGGGAAGGAAAAGTATCAGTTACTTTTCTGAAGACATTACAAGCAGGACCATGCGCACGTCTAAGAAGGGGAAGAAAAGCCAGGAGGTGGTACCAGTCGCCCATGTGACAAGCAGGCTGGGGGCCGAGTATTCCCAGAACCTAGTGAAACAATTCCTACCCCTTGCCTTCGACCTCCGTCTCATACAGAGATTTTTCCATTCAATCCTACCCATGAAAAGATCTTTAACATTTAAAATCATGTAAAATGTCCACAGTCCCATTTCCTCTTAAATAAGTTATTCTTGGACCTGCAGTAAAGTTTAAGCTGAAAGGTTAATACTCCTTTATCAGAAGGCTTGGAGGAAACAGGCATCATCACTTTTGTTCTTTGCTGCTTTGAAAACAAATGTGGAAAAGAGGAAGAATACAAGACGGGAGAACAGTTGGTCCTTCCTCACAGAGACCTTCAAGATATAATGCCACACTAGAGACTGCTCGGATAACGAAAAATCTGCCCAGATTTTCCGTTCCGGACGGTGGACACCAAGCACATTCATACCCCTGTCTCTCAAAACCACTGGGGAATATCAGGAAAGGAGCACACAAGTGAGTACATTCAGACAAAAGCACTAGGAACAAGGGGATGGGGAGAAAATGACGAAGACGAACTTCCAGAAGAGCAAAGGTCGATGAGATCAGAACATCTGATAAATCAAAGTCAGAGGAGCTGAAGAGCACCGAATGTTGGAGAAGATGTGGAAAAGGAACAGCTGACGCGTATTATAACATGGATGAACCTTGAAAATATTGTACTGCATGATGAGAAAAGCCTGACACAAAAGAGTAAATATGACATGGTTTAGTTCTAGGAAATTCTAGGAGAGACAAAACTAACCTACGATGTAAAAATCAGCTCAGTGGTTGCTTGGGTGAGGGATGCTGGGAAGTGATATGAAGGAACTTTCTGGGATGATGAAAATGTTCTGTCTTGACATGCATTCGTCAAAACTGATTGAACTTAAGGATCTTAATACCTTAGCATTTAACTATATGTAAACCATACCTCAATAAAAGATACTTAAGAACCTTACTAGAACCAAGTGCACACAAATTTTTAAAATGCTACTGAAGAACGTTCCTGAAAATCTTGACATCTGAGGTATGTAAATTATACCTCAATTTAAAAAGATACTTAAGAAGTATACTAGAACTAAGTGAAGGAAAAAAATGAAACCAGTACAGTTGACCCTCAAACAATGCAGGGGTTAATCCGCATACAACTTATGGTCAGCCCTGTGCATCCACGGATTCAACCAGCCACTGACTGCCTGGTACTGTAGCATTTACTATTGAAAAATATCCGTGTAGAACTGGACCTGTGCAGTTCAAACCCGTATCGTTCAAGGGTCAACCGTACTGAGAAACACAAAAGAAGACTTGAACCAACGAAAAGACTAGGTTGTGGCTAGGAAGATGCGATATCATACAGGTGCTAATTCTCCCAAATTTCTAACTATGACACGTTTCCAATAAAAACGGAAGCTGGGTGGAAGGCCCTCTCCCTCTCCCCCTCCTCAAGTCAGTGTTGGGGAGGAAGACAGCGCGGGAGGGGAGGGGAGGAGAGGAGGCTAGGGAACCGTGTGCAGACCTGCTGCTCCCCTCGGCCTCCTGTGCCGCCCGCTCACGACAACAGAAGCTGGACATCTTCCCTCCAAAGAAACCAAGCAAGCTGGTGAGGAGGAGCCGGCGGCCCAAGTGGGCCTGGGACCTGGGAGAGGGTCCTGTTCAGGCTAGCCCCAGCCTGCTCACTGGTCCCTTCCCTACCCACAGCCTTCCCCTCTCCACACCGTGAGCTCCCATCCACCGGGCTGCAGCCCACCTCCGAGCCCCGGGCGAGGAGATCCCGGCTGCGTCTCCGCTGACAAATACAAGCAGACCCCCAGAATCACTAAACAGGAAGCTCCATTCATTCATGCAACAAATAGTTCCTGATGGGCAGGACGGGGTGCTCAGCTCTGATCTCGGCCCTGGGAAGCGTCCACGAAAAAGGCAGCTACAACCGGTGGCCTCACAGCACAGAATTCTACGGGGAGCGGTCTAGCCGTGCCATGACATTATTTGGTGATAAAAAGGAAAAAGGACTGAGCCAGGCTACAACCTGCATGAGCCTTGAAAACCTTATACGAAGTGAAAGACGCCCAACACAAAAGGCCACATAGTACACGAGTCCATTTGTAAGAAACATCCAGAATAGGTAAATCCACAGAGACGGAAAGCTGACGAGTGGTTGCCAGGGGCGGCGGGAGGGGAGAATGTAGACTGACTGCTTAATGGGTATGAGGTTTCCTCTTCGGGCGATGAAAATATCTTGGAGCTAGACAGAGGTGACGGTCACACAACTCTGTGAATGTCCTACATGCCACTGAGTTGTACCCTTTAAAGGAGTGAATTTTATGTTACGTGAATTATATATTAATTTCTTAAGCCAGTAAAAAAAAAGGAAACCTGCATTTGAGGATGACATTCTCAGGGAAGCCAGTGGAGAGATGATTTGAGTCAGAGGCGGAGGGGTGGGGGGAGGGGGCAGACGTCTTGCCCTCTAAAAATACACCTGGCCCCTAACCAGGCTCGGAGCCTGACTGCCCCAACACGAAACAGGGCGTACTTCCAGGGGCTGCTAGGGTTTGCTCAGACATAACACAAGTCTGATTCAGATTTCTGCAAAGCCAAATCATACTGTCAATGACCTAAGGAGTTTTCGTTTGAAGGCAACCCTTCGGTGAACGCTTTTCATAGGATTACAGAACCCAAAAGTTAGCGCAGGACTATTCAGTCACCAAACACCAGGGACCAGGGACTGGAGAGAGAGCAAGATGAGAAAAGCGGAGTTCCTGACCTCAGTCCATGGGTGGAGATATCTAAACAAATGGGCTTATGACAGCTGCGTGTGCCAGGGGCCCTACAATCACAGCAGCCGTCACCAGCTCTGCCTGGCAGGCTTCAGGGAGCGGGCGGCGGCTGAGCTCAGATCGGAAAGGAGAGCAGACGGACAGGGCCTGGGGCATACAGGCAACCTCCCGAGTCAAGCCTCAGGGGCGCAGAGAGCAGCGGGGAGTCAGGGGGGCTGGAACAGAGTATGCGGCAGGGAGTGCTCAGAGAAGGCGGCAACAGATGGAGGGAGGCCAGGTTGGGGAAGGGCAGTGGGGAGACTTGGGTGAGAGGAGTGTACGGATGACCTACATGTATCCCTTGGCATATGGACTAGAATGGCGACACCATCCGCCCAGCTGGGGAGCACAGGGGGCGAGGGCAGCCTGGGGGAGAAACACCAGGTCCAGGTTCACATGTGGTGGACTTCAGGGCTCCTCCTGACCCTCCACCAGCTCCGACACCACTGAGCAACCTTCCTTGAAATGTGTCTCCTTTGCTGGTCCTACTCTGTCCACCTCTTCAGTTCTGGGGCTCCCCAGATAGCTACCGCTCACGTTCAGCCAGCCTCCCAGCCAGATCCCACCTCCTCCTGTGACTGCAGCTCTTAATGCCCCCACCACACCAGACAGAAATCCCCACGGGCAAAGTGGCTCTGAGCTCTGGGCCCAGGGTTTCCTGCCACACACCTCTCTCTCCCCGTGTGTCCCCTTTTCAGAATCATTATTTGGAATCACCTCTTGCTTAGCTGTTTTGTATTATTAAGTAGATGTCTCCAGGAGGGTTGCTGAGTGACATATAGCTTTCAAAGCATTCTATTTTTTAACTGAAATTTTTATGAGATAATTATGGATTCCCATACAATTATCAGAAATAATATGGGGGGAGGGATAAATTAGGAGTTTGCGATTACAGAGAAAGACAAATATCATATGGTATCGCTTATATATGGAATCTAAAAAAATGATACAAATGAACTTATATACAAAACAGAAATAGACCCACAGACATAGAAAACAAACTTATGGTTACCAAAGGGGAAGGGGGGAGGAGGGATAAATTAGGAGTTTGCGATTAACACATACACACTACTATATATAAAACAGATAACCAACAAGGACTGACTGTATAGCACAGGAAACTCTACTCGATGTCCCATGATAACCTATAAGGGAAAAGAATCGGAAAAAGAATCTATGTACGTACGTATGTATGTATGTATAACTGATTCACTTTGCTGTACACCTGAAACAAACACAACACTGTAAATCGACTATACTTCAATTTAAAAAATTTTTAAAGAGTCAAAAGAATAAAAATACTGTTATCCACACCTATTAACCTAATTCTATGTTAGTATTACATTAATAAATATTGTATATTTAACTACAAAAAATAAAATGTTAAAAAAGAGAAATAATATAAAGAGATCCCCTGTATCCCTCGTATACTTTGCCTAGTTTCCCCAAAGGTCATATTATGCAAAATGGTATACCTATCACAATCAGCATACTGACATCGATACAACCCACACATCTTATTCAAATTTCCCCCATTTTACTTGCACTCATTTGTGCGTTTATTAAGTACCATACAGTTTTATCACATGTGTAGATTAATGTGACCACCACAGTCAAGATAAAGAATAGTTCCATTGGCACAAGTATCTCTTATGCTGCCTTTTTTTTTTTTTTTTTTTTTTTTTTTTTTGCGGTACATGGGCCTCTCACTGCTGTGGCCTCTCCCGTTGCGGAGCACAGGCTCCGGACGCGCAGGCTCAGCGGCCGTGGCTCACGGGCCCAGCCGCTCCGCGGCACGTGGGATCCTCCCGGAGCGGGGCACGAACCCATGTCCCCTGCATCGGCAGGCGGACTCTCAACCACTGCGCCACCAGGGAAGCCCTATGCTGCCTTTTTATAAGCATACCCACTTCTCTCCCACCTTTCCTCTTCCCCTCCCCTACCTGTGACCACCACTAATCTGTTCTCCATCTCTATATTGATGTTATTTCAAGAATGTCATAGAAATGGAATGCAGTATGTATTCTTTTGAGACTGGCTTCTCTCACACAGCATACTACATCCGAGATTCATTCAGGTTGTTGTATCAACAGTTCGTTCCTTTTTCACTGCCGAGTAGTATTCCACAGGGTAGGTGTACCACAGTTTATCCATTTACCCATCAAAGGGCATTTGGGCTGATTCCAGTATTTGGCAATTACAAATAAAGCTATCAACATTGGGGTATAGGAAGCCTTACATTTTTCAGAATGCCTTTGTATTGCCTCTTCATGAGAACGACAACTTGATCCAAACTTTTACCCTCAAAGTGTAGAGGTATTAACACGATGTCTTCCAGCATCAACTACTGTCATGAAGCAGGGTGAAGTGAACTGGACTTATTTTTTTTTCCTCTAATAGGCGACTTACTCCTTCTGCCTAGGTTTCTTGAAAAAATCATCACCAAAAGTGCTAAATCACTCACCAACCTAACCATGAAAAAAAAAAAAAGAACTGACACCCAAATTAGGAGAAAAAATACAAAGGAAATCAAAATAATAATACGAATATTTATAAATACCTACTGTGTGCCCTGCCTTGTTCTAGGTCCCAAGGATACACCAGTGAACAGACAAAAAAATCCTGCCTTTATGGAGCTTATATTCAACTAGATTAAATGGATATTATTCTAGAACACATAAATTTTCAAAAGTTAGTCAAGAAGAAAGAAAACCTAACATATACACAAAATAAATATATATAATAGAGAAAACCTAAATAGAGCACCACGAGGAAAAAACTGTGAAAGCTGTGCATGAATACTGCTCTAGAAGAATCAACCAGGCTCAATCCACATGAGAATTATTTCAATCCTCAAAAGATAGACGATTTCTCTACTGTTCAATTTTCTAGAGCAGAGAAATGAGAAAAACTTCCCATCTTTTAGTGACACCTGGAAAAGGTAGCACAGAAAAAGCACACTATAGACCAATCTCACTTTTGAATACTGATATAAAAATAAAGTGTGCATTGGGACTTCCCTGGTGGCACAGTGGTTAAGAATCCTCCTGCCAATGCAGTGGACACAGGCTCGAGTCCTGGTCCGGGAGGATCCCACATGCCGCAGAGCAACTAAGCTCATGCGCCACAACTACTGAGCCTGCACTCTAGAGCCCGTGAGCCACAACTACTGAGCCCGCGTGCTGCAACTACTGAAGCCCACACGCCTAGAGCCCATGCTCCACAACAAGAGAGCCCACGGCAGTGAGAAGCCCACGAACCGCAAGGAAGAGTAGGCCCCCCTCGCCGCAACTAGAGGAAGTCCGCGCGCAGCAACGAAAACCCAACGCAGCCAAAAATAAATAAAAAATTATTAAAATTAAAATCATTTTTTTAAGCGTGCACAAATAGAACCCAAGCATGTATTCAAAAAGAATACATCCACAGCACAGTGGGATCACCTGGATGCTCACCAGGAGAGGCCTAGGCATAGGATTTACTATATTAATGGGTTAAAGGGGAACACACAGATGTTGAGATACCAAACCACCACTAGAGACAATTCAGTGTCTAATTCTGATTTTTCAAAAATCCCAATCCTTTGTAAAACAGGAGGGAGGATTTACCCTTAATAAGACAAAGCAATATATCACAAACCAAAGTCACAAACAAGCAAGGCGGTCCCTTGGCACCACTGTTATTATTTAACACAGTCCTGGGTGTGGGAGCCAGGAGAATCAGATAAGAGATTACTAACGGGCAAAAAAATACTGGAAGAGAGGCAAAGTCATTGTTATTTGCAGATGATGTGATCATATACCTGGAAATGCCAAGAGAATCAACTGAAAAACTAGAAGAAATAAAGATTGTTTAGTAAGGTGGTTAGTAATAAAAAAATTACATATATGTACAAAAAATCAGTAGCTTTCTCAGACACCAATCATTAATTAGAACATTTAATGAGAAAAAAGACTTTAAAATAAAGACTATTACAAGAGACAAAGAAGGACACTACATAATGATCAGGGATCGATCCAAGAAGAAGATATAACAATTGTAAATATTTATGCACCCAACATAGGAGCACCTCAATACATAAGGCAAATACTAACAGCCATAAAAGGGGAAAACGACAGTAACACAA
>NC_041234.1:118393668-118394256 GCF_002837175.3 Physeter macrocephalus
TTGATATTTATAGGACATTCCATCCAAAAACAACAGAATACACATTTTTCTCAAGTGCTCATGGAACATTCTCCAGGATAGATCATATCTTGGGGCACAAATCAAGCCTTGGTAAATTTAAGGAAATTGATATCGTATCGAGTATCTTTTCTGACCACAACGCTATGAGGCTAGATATCAATTACAGGAAAAGATCTGTAAAAAAAAAAAAAAAATACAAACACATGGAGGCTAAACAATACACTATTTAATAACCAAGTGATCACTGCAGAAATCAAAGAGAAAATCAAAAAATACCTAGAAACAAACCACAATGGAGACACGATGACCCCAAACCTATGGGATGCAGCAAAAGCAGTTCTAACGGGGAAGTTTATAGCAATACAATCCTACCTCAAGAAACAGGAAACATCTCAAATAAATAACCTAACCTTGCACCTAAAGCAATTAGAGAAAGGAGAACAAAAACCCCCCAAAGTTAGCAGAAGGAAAGAAATCATAAAGATCAGATCAGAAATAAATGAAAAAGAAATGAAGGAAACGATAGCAAACATCAATAAAACTAAAAGCTGGTTCTTTGAGAAGATA
>NC_041234.1:118395147-118396280 GCF_002837175.3 Physeter macrocephalus
CTACAGCCAGCATTGTTCTCAATGGTGAAAAACTGAAAGCATTTCCACTAAGATCAGGAACAAGACAAGGTTGCCCACTCTCACCACTCTTATTCAACATAGTTTTGGAAGTTCTAGCCACAGCAATCAGAGAAGAAAAAGAAATAAAAGGAATCCAAATAGGAAAAGAAGAAGTAAAGCTGTCACTGTTTGCAGATGACATGATACTATACATAGAGAATCCTAAGGAGGCTACCAGGAAACTACTAGAGCTAATCAATGAATTTGGTAAAGTAGCAGGATACAAAATTAATGCACAGAAATCTCTGGCATTCTTATACACTAATGATGAAAAATCTGAGAGTGAAATTAAGAAAACACTCCCATTTACCATTGCAACAAAAAGAATAAAATATCTAGGAATAAACCTACCTAAGGAGACAAAAGACCTGTATGCAGAAAATTATAAGACACTGATGAAAGAAATTAAAGATGATACAAATAGATGGAGAGATATACCATGTTCCTGGATTGGAAGAATCAACATTGTGAAAATGACTCTACTACCCAAAGCAATCTACAGATTCAAAGCAATCCCTATCAAACTACCACTGGCATTTTTCACAGAACTAGAACAAAACTTCACAACTTGTATAGAAACACAAAAGACCCCGAATAGCCAAAGCAACCTTGAGAAGGAAAAATGGAGCAGGAGGGAGAAAATATTTCCAAATGAAGCAACTGACAAAGGATTCATCTCCAAAATTTATAAGCAGCTCATGCAGCTCAATAACAAAAAAACAAACAACCCCATCCAAAAATGGGCAGAAGACCTAAATAGACATCTCTCCAAAGAAGATATACAGATTGCCAACAAGCACATGAAAGGATGCTCAACATCATGAATCATTAGAGAAATGCAAATCAAAAGTACGAGATAATCATCTCACGCCGGTCAGAATGGCCATGATCAAAAAATCTAGAAACAATAAATGCTGGAGAGGGTGTGGAGAAAAGGGAACCCTCTTGCACTGTTGGTGGGAATGTAAATTGATACCGCCACTATGGAGAACAGTATGGAGGTTCCTTAAAAAACTACAAATAGAACTACCATACGACCCAGCAATCCCACTACTGGGCATATACCCTGAGAA
>NC_041234.1:118397160-118407464 GCF_002837175.3 Physeter macrocephalus
AAAAAAAAAGGTCATGAAGAACCTAGGGGCAGGACAGGAATAAAGACACAGATGTAGAGAATGTACTTGAGGACACGGGGAGGGGGAAGGGTAAGCTGGGATGAAGTGAGAGAGTGGCATGGACATATATACACTCCCAAATGTAAAATAGATAGCTAGTGGGAAGCAGCCGCACAGCACAGGAGATCAGCTCGGTGCTCTGTGACCACCTAGAGGGGTGGGATGGGGGGTGGGAGGGAGCGAGACGCAAGAGGGAGGGGATATGGGAACATGTGTATATGTATAACTGATTCACTTTGTTATAAAGCAGAAACTAACACACCACTGGAAAGCAATTATACTCCAATAGAGATGTTTAAAAAAAAGCCTGTCCTATCAGATTCTAAAATTTCTGCTATTTGTTTCGTGAGAGTAACATCTAAGTACATTTTTAACTCCAGTACATGAATGACCCAGCTGCATCACTGACTGTGTTTACAGACAACACTGGACCCCAATGTCAGTTCAAAGGCCTCAGGGGCCCACTATTTGAATATGACTAGTCTAGACATTTCCTGCCACCAGTTCTATGCACCCCTACTTCCACCGCCTGCTCTCTACTAAATTAATTCAAGAAGCTCCCTGTCTGCATCTTCTCAAATAACCCTACAGTAACAAGGGAGAATCACCCCGTTCCCTCCAGTTCCACACCCCAGTGAGGTCACCAGTATCAATGATCTGGGACCTGCTACTTCAATACCTACTTAAAAAATTCATTTGCCCTGATGGCCTCAGTGAAACCTCTGAGCAGACCAGTGGGGCAACTGACAGAAGCCACACTCCAGTTTGATTGAGAAAATAAAGGGAGATGAAGAGGAACGGCAGGGGCTGGAGATCTGGAGGAGGAGGGGACAGGGTATTAGCTTAAAAAGGGAGGCAAGGAAAGGAGCGATTTTGCAGGATGAAGGAAAACTTAAGCATGTTCTTAGGTGAGTGAAAAGAACCGAGGAAAGGGAGGGGGTGCCGACTGAAACACAGAGAGTAACTGATGGATTTGATTAACAAGGTCCCTGCTCTCAAGAAGGGGTGGGGATGGTAAGATATATTTATAACAGGAACAATATACCACAAAGGACCTGTGAATCAATCAATCTAACAAGCAACGTTAGAAGCGCCCACTGTGAAACAGAGCATGGCTAGTATTAGCTCCAAGCCTCCTGGTTCCCACTTTAGTGCCCTCTGCAATGGAGAGACTTTCACTCAAGAACATAACCCAATAAGCACAGGAAAGCACGCTCAACTTCATTAGTCACTAGGGAAACGCAAAGCAAAACCCCAATGAGATAGTACAACAACAGAAAATAAGCACTGTTGAGAATGTGGAGAAACTAGAACCCTCACACGCTGCTAGTGGGATTGTAAAATGAAGCAGCAGCTTCGTAAACCCGCCTGACAGTTCCTAAAGAAGTAAAACACAGCATTACCATATGACCTAGCAATTCTACCCCAGATAATTGAAAACTTACATCCACACAAAAGTCTGTACATGAATGTTTACAGCAGTATTCATAGTAGGCAAAGAGTAGAAACACACCAAGTGTCCATCATCTGATGAATGGGTAAATAAAATGTGTCGTACCCATACAATGGAATACTACTGAGCCATAAAAAGGCATGAAGTACTGACACGTGCTACAATATGGATGAACCTTGTCAACATTACGCTGATCGAAAGAAACCGGATACAAAAGACTACACATTGTATGATTCCACTCCTATGAAGTCTCTAAAATAGGCAAATACACAGAAACAAAGCAGACTAGTGGCTGCCAGGGAGGAAGGGGGGTGGATTGGGAGAGGGGCCGCTGAAGGGCATGGGGCTTCTTTTTGGGGCGACAAAAATGTTCCAGAATGCAATGTGATGGATGCCCCACTCTGAATATACTAAAACCCACGGAACTGTACACTTTCAGTCAGTGGATTGAATGGTGTGTGAAAATGGAACTATTTCAACTTGTGGGAGGAGAAGGGAAATCAACCTGCTACACAAAGGCTTCTGCACTTCAGAGGCAGTGGTTATAAAAAGGTTACCATCTGTGACCACGGGCAAGTACCTTTACGACATTTTGCCTGTTTCCTCCTCTCTAGGGAAGATCAGGCCCTCCAAGAAACCCACCCTCACCCTCAGTCAGCCCTCTTTCCTCTTTTGAGGCTGCAGCTACCTAGCTGCTGCCCCTTTCCTTAAGGCCGTCCTCTCCTGACTTCCAGCATATTCCCTCCGTGTCATGGAGTGAGTGGAGTCGCCCGGCAGTGGCTGGCCCAAGTCAACCTAGTATGCTAACTGCGGGCTGGGTAGCCTCCAGATCCTGCCCTCGGCCCCTTCACCTACCTCACTCTGCTAAAGGCAGCTGCACCCCCACTCTGCACAAGAAACTGCGCCACCTTGGAAATCCCACTCTCTGGTCTTGGCCCCATCTTCCCAAGCCCGGCCGCACCTCCCGCCCCAGATGACCTGCGGAGCCTGCCGGGCAGCCCCCTTTGGCGGCCCCTCCTGCTCTCCTTGGGGTACAGCCACAGCGTGGCCACGGCAGAGACCCGAGCATCAGCAATTGCTGCCACAACGTTCTGCTGTCACCCTACCAATCCCCAACCTTGAGAGGAGAGCCCACTCTCTAGCCCCACTACACTGGGACCTTCTGGAAGCAAGGCCAGTGCCTGAGTCACCTCCGTTGGCCCAGCACCGAGCAGGGTGCCTGGAGGCACTTAATGAACACCTCCTGGAGGGGACCGACCATATGCCCAGCAACCACCAGCCTGGCCACGCTGTGGGGCGGTGCCTCCCTGCAGTAGCAGCTCTCACATCCCTGTGCTGACTGGCACAGATGCCAGTTCAGGGTTTGTGACTCGAGCCAGGCCCTCAGGGTACCTTTTGTCACATGACATCACTCCTCCAACCCTTAACTGTCTAGCTGGCTCCCCACACGCTCGGCACGAGACCGGCTCCTCGTCCGCAGGCCCCCTTGGCCACCTCATGTGTGGATGGGATGAGAAAAGGAACAACAGTTGACGTGACTGGCGCACTAAGGTTCACACCTTCTCTCTCCGCCCTCTCCCAGCCACGCTGTCATTAGGTACCATTATCCTCAGCCAAATGTTATGTACAAATGTTTCCTGGAATGTAATTTATAATAGCAAAGACCTGGAGTCCACCTTAATGTCCATCAGAAATCATGTATTGAAAACAATTTTAATTACACAAGAAAATGTAAGGTTACGTAAACAGGATAAAGATATATCAATTTGTGTTTCTAGTAATGGCAGGACAGATTATTTGGAGCAACCTTCCAATTAAGAACAACTAAAATGGGTGATTTTTAAAAACATACCCTTAAAAACACCGAAGAACTGACAAAATGGTAAAAAACAACAACAACAAACATGGCAAAACCTAAGAGACAGCAGGAAATCCAGAGATGCGGGAACCCACGCACACCCAGCTGGACAAACTTTGCCTTTGATTTTGGCAACCTTCCAAGACCGGCAAAGGGGACTGTAGTTCGGGACCATGACCACCTAAATTGAGGAATCTATTTAATAGAAAAATGCTTCCCACATTAAGCTGGGACACCAGAGGGCTAGACCCTTGGGGTAAAGGTGACTCAGAAACAAACTTGCCCCTTCCCAATTCAACCTCCAGAGGACTGCAAGGAAGGCTGCCTTGGTGCTGTGGAAACACAGGGAAAAAATGAGGCACTTGTTTTAAGTAGTCCCAGGCTAATAATGTCCTAAGGGCACCTGACAAAGTCAAATACAAATCTTCTCTGGAAGAAGGTACATTTATCCTAGACTTCAAAGCATCCCCACATATATATTTCAAGGGCAATGAGTAGTACACAGCCAAAAATAACCAAGCACATGAGGAAATAAAGCATCGTGTCTGAGAACCATACAAAAAGAATAGATCAATGAGCCGAGACTTGACCAGGCAATTCATAAAGAAATCAAATTGGACAATAAACATATGGAAAGATGCCCAACTTTATTAGTAACCAGAGAAATGCAAACGAAACCATAAAAATATAAAATTACACACCCACTAGTAGCTAAAATTATACTGAAGTCTGACAGTGCCAAGTGTTGGCACAACCACTCTGGAAGACAGTGTGGCATCACCTGCTAAGACTGAAGTTGCAAATACTACATAACCCAGAAACTCCACTCCTAGGTAGACTCCAAGGACAGCAACGTTCAAACTTTTTGGCCTTGTACACTCAAAACTTGAGAATCTCAAAAAGCTTGTTTACGTGGGTTATATCCATCGGCATTTATCATATTAGAAATTAAAACTGAGAAAAATGTAAAACACAAGAAGTCGCAAGCCCACATTCCATCAGCCATCAGAGTAATGATGTTACACATCACATCAACTCTGGAAACACCGTACACTCATGAGAAAATACTGCAAAATGCATTTAATAGCTTAGTGTTATTATGAAAATAGCCTGACCTTGTGGACTCCTGAAAACACTCTGGGGGCCCTCCAAGGGCCCCCAGACCACAGTTTAAGAACCAGCACCGTAGATACATATATACAATGGAACACCACTCAGCCATAAAAAAGAATGAAATGCCACTTGCAGCAACATGGAGGAACCTAGAGATTATCATAAGTGAAGTAAGTCAGAGAAAGACAAATATCATATCACTTATATGTGGAATTTAAAATATGACACAAATAAACTTACCTACAAAATAGAAACAGACTCACAGACATAGAGAACAGACGTGTAATTGCCAAGGTGGGGGGGTGGGGGAGGGCTGGATTGGGAGTTTGGGATTAACAGATGCAAACTGTTATATATAGAATGGATAAACAACAAGGTCCTACTGTAGAGCACAGGGAACTCTATTCTGTATCCTGTGATAAACCGTAATGGAAAAAGATATGAAAAAGAATGTATATATATGTATAACTGAATTATTTTTCTGTACAGCAGAAATTAACATTCTAAACCAAGTATACTTCAATAAGTTAAAAAAAAAAAAAGACCCAGTACCCTAGAGAAACTTGTACATATCTACATAAGAATGGTTATGACAGAACTGCTTGAAACATTCAAAAACTGGAAATAACCCAAACATCCATCAGTTATAGAACAAGGGACTTCCCTGGTGGCACAGTGGTTAATAATCCTGCCAATGCAGGGAACATGGGTTCGAGCCCTGGTCCGGGAAGATCCCACACGCCACGGGGCAACTAAGCCTGTGTGCCACAACTACTGAGCCTACGTGCCACAACTATTGAAGCCTGTGCGCTAGAGCCTGCGCTCCACAACAAGACACGGCAATGAGAAGCCCGCGCACCGCAACGAAGAGTAGCCCCCGCTCACCGCCACTAGAGAAAGCCCGTGCATGGCAACAAAGACCCAATGCAGCCAAAAATAAATAAATAAAGGTTTAAAAAATAAAGAATGAACTTTTTAAAAAACTTGCGGTATATTCAAACAATGGAGTAATACACAGCAATGAAAATGAATGAGCCACAAATACAGACAACAGATCATTAGCAATGGTGGGGGAAAGAGGCAAAGCACAAAAGCCTACATAGAGTAAAATTCCATTTCTACAAGGCTACAGGACAGGCCACACTAAACCATTTAGGGCCACATGCATAGGTGGTAGAAGTATCAAGCAAAAAAAGTGACGGCACAAAAGGCAGGCTAGTGTCACCTCTCGGGGGAGGGTGGGTCTGTGATCAGGAGGGGCACACAGAGGTCCACCTAGGTGCTGTCAACATTCTATTTCTTGACACAGATACTCACTTCACACTTATTTGTTAAAGGCCTTGCACACTTTTCTGTATCTACGTCATATTTCACAATAAGGGAAAAAGCTATATACACAGGTCAATACTAATAATGTGAAATATGTATTTCTACAGAGAAAAAAAACTACTACTGAAATACGGTATTCCAGGGAATTCCCTGGCTGTCCAGTGGTTAGGACTCAGTGCTGTCACTGCCAGGACCCGGGTTCAATCCCTGGTAGGGGAACTAAGATCCCGCAAGCCATGCAGTGTGGAAAAAAAAAATACTGTGTTCCAACATGTTAACAGTGGTTAACCCTGGGTTACGGGGTTTGCATTTTCTCGACACCTTTCTACATTTTCAAAGTTTACTACAAAGAGCACATATTACTCATGTAACCATGTAAATACGTTGTACTGTCAGACTTCCTTATAGTTTTTAGGTTACCGGAGGGTATGTAATTTTATCTTATTACAGGTTAACTTGCATCTCTCCAGTTACTAATGAGGTTGAGCATCTTTTCATACGTTTGTTGTCCAATTTGATTTCTTCTTTTATGAATTGCCTGGTCAAGTCTTTGGCTCATTTTTCTGTTTATTCTTTTTCACCGGTTGACAGAAAACTCCAGTGACTCACGAGGAACTGAAAGTGGAGAGGGGAATCACACAGAATACGTCTGTCTGTTCGGCAGCGGGTCTCAGCCTGGGCAGCTCTGTTCCCAGGGGCCATTGAGCAATGTCTGCACTCATCTGGGGCTGGCCGACTTGGGAGGGGGTGCTACGGGCATCTAGTGGGGAGAAGCCAAGAACGCTGCTAAATATCTAATGGTGCGCAGGACAGCCCTCCCGGTGAACCCTCCCCCTCAAGAGTCAACAGCGCCGCTGCTGAGAAACCCTGCTCAATAGCCCCGATCTGGGGTAAAACTGCTCCACCTTTCGTGACCCTTCTCCAAGGAGAAACAGTCAAAGCCCCGAGCTGTCCCACCTCGATGGGGGTACTCCAAAGCCCTCGAGACCCACCATGCAACTACCTGGGGGAGGAACTTCTAGTCGGAGGAGAGGGCAAACAAGAAGATGCCAAGGCGATGGACTGCTTGGCATACTGGAGGAACAGCAAGCCAGCCCCGGGCAGGGGTGGCAGCCAAGGTCAGAGCATGCGTAGGCCCCATTCTGTTGGGACTTGTAGGCCACGGAGGGGTTTAGATTTTATTTTCACTGCAAATGGAAGCCACTGGAGGGCTCCGGGCAGAGAGACGCAATGCGATTTAGGCTCTAAAGGTGGCCTGGCTGCTGCGTAGAGACTGGACTGCAGGGGGCAGAAGTGAGCTCTGAGACGCCTGTTGGGAGGTCACTGCCAGGGCTCCAATGAGAGGGACAGTGGCCCAGCCCAGGGAGGTAGCCAGAGAGGAGGTGAAACAGGTGGGAGTCTGGATGATTCCGAGGGTGGTCACAGGCGTGGTCTGCTGACAGATGAGATGGGGGCCATGGAGGAGTGGCCAGAGCCCCTAGCAGAATGGGGTTGCCAGTTACTCAGGTGGGAGGAGCAGGTCTGGAGGCAGCCGGCAGCAGCTCAGGTTTGCACTGGGTCTTCTGTGACACGTATGAGCAAGGGTAACAGTCAAAATAACTTAACATGGCTGCGCAGGGCATGCACCCTTTGGTTGCTGGATTGTGGGGAGGTCCAGGAATCCTGAGGGAAGGGGGAGGACTCAGTTAATAATAAGGGGAGAAAGTGCTTCCAGGGAAGGGTGTCAGATGACCCTTGGACCTATAGCCACACTGAAGTCATCACCGACCTCGGCCAGGAGCAGCTGCGACGGAGGGGTGGGAAGCCAAGTGGTGGGAGGAAATTAATGGGAGCCCCAAACTACCACAAGTCCACATGGTATACTGTATTTTACGAACAAAAGATTAAAATATAGTTCTTGTTTGTTTCTTTTTAGGCACTACTTTGGATTTTTGCTTTTTTTTTTTTTTTTTTTTTTTAAGCTGGACGACAGACCCAAATGAATGGACGGTGAGAAAGTAAAAGGGATTCGCTCCCGAAAGACAGCCCAGAACTCTGCAGGAACCCAACGGGATATGAAGAGCAACTACATGAGAATTGCTCCTGGGACAGTTCTTCCTCTGAGCTCACTGGGACTCCGAGCCCAGCTCAGTAATTCGGTGGGCACTTTGGTTCTGCTCAATAAAGGCTTTTGTAAACGAAAGCCCCTGAACGCTCATTAGAACCAATGCAAGCAAGCAAGGAAGGCAGCCCTTGGGCAGGTGGCCTCTTTCCCATTCTCCTCCCCTCTGGGAAGCCTAACTTGGCTAATATCTTAACGACACAGCCTATTTGCACTAGCAGTTAATTGGCTACTCCAACAATTCTGTGAGGCCGACAAAGCAGAGGTCAGCAGCCTCTTGGTGCAGATAAGGCAACTGTGGCCAGCAAATGGTGGGGCCACACTGGAATGCAGGCCCGTGTTAATTCCATCATCCCAGGCTAGCTGAAGCAGCAATACAAATAAAAAGAAGGTCAAAATGAGCCCTGAGTGCCTTGGCACTATTTTGGGGGTAATGAATTCCGCACTGCAACAATGTTTCTTGCTGAGGGTACCGCCTCTAAGTTGGAAAATAGTCCCAAACAGAACCACCTTGCAACGCCAGCCAAAGGCCGTCTGGCCGCTCCTTAAAACAGATGTTCACTGAACTGCAGCACTCCTCTCTGTGGGATTCCACTACAGTTTTCAAAGTGTTTTTGTTTTAAAGTTGCAGAACCCTCTGACATCTGATGAGCAGCCCCATGTAGAAATCAAAAACACAGCTCAAAACTACTTGAGGGCTTACTTGGTGACACAGCGGTTAAGAATCCGCCTGCCGATGCAGGGGACACGGGTTCGAGCCCTGGTCCGGGAGGATCCCACGTGCCGCGGAGAAACAAAGCCTGTGCACCACGACTACTGAGCCCACGAGCCGCAACTACTGAAGCCCACACGCCTAGAGCCCGTGCTCCGCAACGAGAAGCCACCGCAGTGAGAAGCCCGCGCACCGCAACGAAGAGTAGCCCCCGCTCCCCGCAACTAGAGAAAGCCCGCACACAGCAACGAAGACCCAACGCAGCCAAAAATAAATAAAATAAATATATTTAAAAAAAAAACACACAACTAGTTGAAGGTGGAGTGGCGGTCCAGGCCCACCCATTTCTGCTCTGGTCCTTTCCCCCAACCCGCCTGGGGACAAAGGTGAGCCGGCAGCCCACTCCTCCCCCTCAGCAAAGGGGCAGGCACAACCCAGACAAAGAAAAAAGCCTGTTTGCTGTACCCAGACCGCACCTGCTTCAAACGTAGCCATCAGGACTGGGGGTGGGGGCGGGGCGTAGGAAAGGACTTTCGGGGCACAGCCGGGGGCCCCCGATACAGGTGGCCCACTGCACAGGGCGCACTCCGCAATCTCCTCGAGGAGTCGTTTAAAATCAAACGCAGGCCAAAGGAATCCAGCTGCCTTCCAGGGCCCTCAGAGGTGCTTCAGAGCATTCATTGCCACACCAAGGCCACCACCATGACGCAATTTTCTGCACATTTATTTTAAAATCCTCAACTGAGAGCAGATTGAAACAATGTAAAGAGACACCACAAGCTGCTTTTTTCAAAGAATGAAGAGGACGCTAATATCCACCCCTTAGCTTCTCTGAGCTTCCTCTTGCTGCTGTAATAAATGATGGCCAACGTAGTGCCCTACGACGCACACTTTTATCTTACAGTTTGGGAGGTCAGAAGTCCAACGCGGTCTCAGTGGGCTGAAATCCAGGTATCGCCAGGGCTGCATGACTTCTGGAAGCTCTAGGGCCGAGTCTGTGCATTCCTTGGCTCCCGGCCCCTTCCAGCTTCCGAGCCGGCAAAGGCAGCGGAATCTTCCTCAGGTGGAATCGCTCTGACCCTCACTCCTCTACGTTCCTCTTCCATATTTAAAGGAACCTCATCCTTTAACTAGCCAGCATAACCCAGGAGAATCTTGTTTTCAGGCCAGCTGATTGGCAACCTAATTCCACCTGCTACCTTAATTCCCCTCTACTGTTGAGGAAGGGGATAGATAGGCCCTGGGTTAACCTGCTGCAACTGGTTTCAACTGGTTTCACGCTGACCCTTTGAGATAAACTAGCTTAAGCACCTGGGTTAACCTGCTGCAACTGGTTTCAACTGGTTTCACGCTGACCCTTTGAGATAAACTAGCAACAAGAATTAAGCACCGTCACTGGCTGAAAGACAAAGCAGCCCGCCACAGCCTCCTCATTTTTGTGGCCAAGAGTTCCCAGCCCCACACGTGTGCAGGTGGTCCTCTAGTAACCTTGGCCGCACTGCAACAGCATCAGCATTGCGGTTTTAACCCTTCCCCCTCTCCCCCTGGGTTTTGCTTAGGTGCTCACGAGAAAGATTCAAAATAGTGCTTGAGGGGCTTCCCCGGTGGCGCAGCGGGTGGGAGTCCGCCTGCCGATGCGGGGGACGCGGGTTCGTGCCCCGGTCCGGGAGGATCCCAC
>NC_041234.1:118407687-118431560 GCF_002837175.3 Physeter macrocephalus
AAAAAAAATAGTGCTTGGTGGAAGCCTAAATAAGGAATTGCAGATGACAGGATCATAGGGGAGAAAAAAGGAGGGTCACCCTCATCTAAACCCCAGAAGACTAACCCCATATTAACTACATAAGCTACCCCAGAGCGCAAGGCATTGCCGCCCCTACTCCATGAGTTTGCCTGTGTGCTCTCCCACATGCACTGTGCTTCTAATCAAGTCTGTACCTGCTTTGCAGTCTTGGTCTCTTTGCTGAATCCTCTCTTCAAAGAAGACAAAGACTGCGGTCCTCTTGCCGGCCGAAATCACTATGTAACCTCCCATAGTCACAGGTTCCAGAGATTAGGGCATGGACATCTTTGGGGGCCATCTGGAACACTGACCTGCATGAACGATTTCTCCCCTGTTTCTATTACGCGTTTAGGATGACTTTAGGCTTTTACATGCAGACCAAGGTGGGCCAGTCAGTGGACCTGTGAGCCAGGCGCAGGGAGGGCCCAGCCTGGGTTTGGGGAACAGGAACCTCCAGAGCCGGGCCTCCCCCCACACACCAAGAGCAGCAGAGGAATGCACACCCCGCGCGAAGGGGAGGAGTGGACACACAGCAGGGAGAGCACCAACAGCAGGTGGGGGGAGAACCCAGAACGGGAAAGTCAGTGCGCCTGGAAAGGATCTTCCCTGAATTCACAAAAGCCCAAATCAGCTGCTCCCAGGCTCCCCCGAGAGCTGCCAAACAGCCTCATCACCCTCATCGTCGTCACCTCTGCTGCAGGCCCCTCCGCAGTGCCTGCTAACACCGACTCTTGGGTGAGCTCTCTGTGTGCGCGCGTTTAAGAAACACACACATTTTTGTTACCTGGTATCCAAAATGATGGAGGGGATGGGATGTGACCTTTGACAGTGAGGAAGGGGTTGCAAACCCGTCAAAACAGGTGAGACTAAAAGGCAAACAGTCCCTAGACCCTGTCAGTCCACTGCAGTGACGGGTGCATAAGGGCAACCCTGAGCCATGCAGGACAGGGAAGGTGCCCCCTGCCCAGGATGCACCTTTGCAGGGGCCACTGCTGCACTCAGGCAAGCAGGGGTAAGTAGCTCTGGGCCAATCCTGCAGGAGCCCCAGGGGTCCGTCTGGCTCAAACCCAATAGCCCAAGTCACCCACAGGGCTTCTGCCTGGATCCCAGTGCCACCAGCACTCGAGGCCCTCTCTGATCTTACTCTCCCTGGCCCCACCAAACTCAGGGGCCCTGAAGACCCACCCCAACCCAGGGGTCACGTGCTGCCACCTCCCTCATTTGTTCTGCTTGGACTGCAGTGAGTTTGTTTTAAACGGAGATATAATCCACATACCATACAACTCACCCTTTCAAAGCGCACAATTTAGTGGTTCTTGGTACATTCACAAGGTTGTACAACCGCCACCTCTATCCAGTTCCAGAACACTTCCATCACCCTAAAAGGAAACCTGGTACCTATTAAGCAGTCACTCTTCATTTCCCTTAGACCCTGGCAACCACTAATCTACTTTTTGTCTCTATGGATTTGCCAACTCTGGACATTACATATAAACGGAATCATGCAACACGTGGGCTTTTGTGTCTGGCTTCCTTCACTTAGCATAATATTTTCAAGGTTTGCACTGTGTATTTTCCAAACGTGGCTTGGAATGATAGTTACTAGCACAGAGCTCACTCGGAGCCAGGTGTTGTGCTAAGTACTTTATCCATTTGCACTCATTTAATCCTAGTAACAACCCCATGAGGCGGATGGTGGTATCATCCCCATTTTCCAGATGAGGAAACTGAGGCACCAAGCGGTTAAGTGACTTGCCCTGCACCGTGGTAGCGCTGGGCAGGCTTGCTCCGCAGCTGGCACTCTCCCTCTCTTGGCCGGGCTACCTCTCTTTAAAGGAGCAGGCACTTGGAGATCTGCCAACAGGCTCATCACACATTCTTGGCCACGGCTCATATTTCTGTCACCTGCCCCATCCCTGGATATATCTGCATTTATGACCCCTCCCTTGGTTACTCAGATAAACCCGAGTTCAAGTCCAAAACCTCACTGGACCACGTTTTTCATCTGAGTTATGGGTTACCACTCCGTTACTTTTCAAGGCTGTATGCAAAGAGCCATTAGGAACATCAGGAGACAGATGGGTCACAGCGCCAAGCTTTCGGGGTAGTTAGGAGGTGTAAATGTGTGCGAGGCGCCGAGGGCCTGGCGCGTGGAAGACGCTGGGGAAGCGGAGCCCTCGGATGATTGTTACCCACCCGTACCACTGAGATTCTTCTCCCCGGAAGTCAAAAGCACAGCTTCCCATTTCTGTAGGTGCAGACAGGTGACACACCTGTCCTCAGACGATTTTTCAGAACTAGTAAAATACACAGTGAACTAAAAGCCCATCTGTAATTAGAACAGGAATGACTTGTTAACAAACTCCTGGGAGCCTAAAATCTGTCTCAACTTGCCTGAGTCCGTGCGGATTTCACAATCGTGCTTCGAGGTCCTGAGTGTCTCCTGAGGCCTGCCAGGCTTTCTAGGTCACACCTCATTACTGAGGACCAGGACCAAGAAGAAAGGGGCTCTTGGGCAGACCCACCTGATCCACCACCTGGGGGCTCCCGGAGAGCCAGTGGGTACCTAACTGAGACCTGCTTTGTGTTTGTTCATTTTTTTTTTTCTTTCCGGTACGCGGGCCTCTCACCGTTGTGGCCTCTCCCGTTGCGGAGCACAGGCTCAGCGGCCATGGCTCACGGGCCCAGCCGCTCCGCGGCGTGTGGGATCCTCCCGGACCGGGGCACGAACCCGCGTCCCCTGCATCGGCAGGCGGACTCTCAACCACTGCGCCACCAGGGAAGCCCTGTTTGTTCATTTTGACACAGTAGCTCTGAAACTGTAACTGCCCGGATCCCCAGAGGGGACCAATGCAAAACCCGTATTTGTCATGTTGTTCTGCACAAAAGATCCAGGAAACTGGGGCCCTACCTTGAAGCAAAAGCTTCTTCTGGTTCAGCGTTAATTAAAATTTAAAAAGATCACTGGCTAGCAATCTTAAATGGGTGGGATCCTGGCTCTATCTTTCCGAGTTATGTGAGCAGGGGCCCCTCATCTGGAAGGCAGGGATTATACCCAACAAGCCAAACTCCTGGGGCAATTAAAAACATGTATGCGAAGTGGTGCACAGCAAGCACTCAGGAGACGGTAGCTGGCGGCAGGGCTGCAAATCTGAGGGTGACACACGCCTGGTTCCCTCGAGATACCTTTATGAGTTGTTACGCATCATACAGATGAGCAAACCGAACCAAGTTCAGAGCACTTTCCCAAGGCCACTTGGCCAGTAAGGCGTAGGAGGAGGGCAGCCTCCAGGTGTAAAGGCATCATGCCTGGTACTTAAAAGCAAGGACAGTGGAATCAGACAAGCCTGGAATCAAATCTTAGCTTTGCCACCTGAGGCAAGTTACTTCGCCTCCGTGCGCCTCCATTGCCTCATCTGTAAAACAGCTGCACCCATTTGCAGTTTCCCCCACCGCTTTGTAAATCCCCTAGTGTAACCCGTGATGATGAACACCTGACACCTCATCATTTAAATTCCTCACCTTCTCAATGCGCCTGCCATGTTGGAGACTTGCAGAAGACAGCCTTGAAGGGAGCATCATTTTTCGAACTTTTTTGCGCTTCCACTTTCAAATGTCCCATATCATTAGATACAAGTTAATCAAGTGATCATACTTTTCCCCACAAATGCATCATAAACAAAATAAAAATCTTAACCCCAAAGGGAAAAATGAAACAAAATTCAACAACCCTGTAACTTGCTTTATTATTATTCACTGCACTAATAGTATATAGATTGCGATGTTTGCACTTATTTTCTCCCGCATCAGGATGTCAGCTCCACGAGGACAGAGCCTGAATTTTGTTCACTGCTGCAGCATCAGTGTCTAGAACAGAGCCTGGCACCTTTGTAGAATGCTTAATGGCTCCTCTTGTACAGACTCCAGGAGGGCTGCCCGCATGAGAAACATTTCTACATCTTTTGCAAAACTGCCTTGGACTGTCTACTGCTTTCCAGTGTTCCTTATAAGTAACATAACCCTCACTAGAACGCACTTATAGGACACGGTTTTGTTTTTGCTGAGCTCATGTGTTTTTAACTAGCTGAATCTGCCTTTCTGTCAGGAAGCTCAGAGCACAATTCTGTGCTCAACTGCAGTGTTTTCCTCAACCTCTTTTTCTGATGTGGAGATGAGGTAAGTAAGTGTAAGAAGATTCTGCTGGGACTCCTTGGCGACCCTAGTTTTAACCACAGACTGCATTTATTCTAAGAAGATGCTTCTCAAACTTAAATGTGCCTGCGAATTACCCGGGGATCTAGTTAATGCAGAATCTGACTCAGTAGGTCAGGGGCGGGGCCTGAGATGCTGCTTTCCTAACAAGTCCCAAGAGATGTCGTTGCGGGCCTTGGACCACACTTGGAGCAGCGAGGGTCTAAGAAACTTGCTTCCTTGATTTGGTAGAATTTCTCTCTCCTCCTCCCTGGCAAAATATCACCAATGGCTCGAAAACTGGGGCGGGTACCAGAAGCTCCTGGGGAGCTGGTTAGACTTAACACACCGCCGTTCCCCGTCCACCCCCCCATCCCCGCCGAGATCCTGACAAAGTAGGAGTGAGCACAGGAAGCTCCCCAGGTGTTTCTGCTGCAGGTGGCCTGGAAACACATTTTGAGAAGCCCTGCTCAGGGAATGAGTGCTCTCTTCAAGGTTTTTCCAACGGCAATCTCCCGGGGACAGGTGTTGTCACCGGCGGAGACACCTTGTTCAGGATTTTAAGGGGGGAGTATCCCGCTGTTTCTAGCCCAGCACCGGGAGGGGTCCCGGTCCTCCCCACCGGCCCCATGGGCTGCGGCAGGGTCAGCCCCCGCGGGCTCGGGGCTAGCACCCCCGCCCCATCCTCCCGCACGGCCCCGCCTGCCCGCCGGCAGCCTCCGCAGCAGGCCCTCGGGCGGGGGCCGAGCCGCTCATGCGCACCACCGGGCCCACGGGGCGCAGGGCCCCCGCCCCACGCGCCCAGAGGGCGGGGTCCCCGCGTGCCCCCCGCCCGCCTTACCTCTCTGGACCAGAGTGGCCAAGGAGAAAGCGAGGGAGATGAGGAACGCCGAGTGCCAGGCCACCATGGCTGGGAGCGGGCGGACGGGGCCCAGAGGAGCACAGTTAGCGCGAGAGCGCCCGAGGGGGTGGTCGGGGAGGAGCCGGGAGGAGGAGGAGGAGCAGAAGAGGGAGGAACCCTGCCGCTACTGCAGGGCGTCGCCCAGAGCCGTGGCGCGCGCGGCGCGGCCCCGGGAGGGAGGAGGAGGGGCGCGCGCGAGCTCTGGCGTCCGGGCGTGCCCGACTGAGACGAGGTGAGGTGGGGTGGGACTGCGACTGTGGTGCGAGGGGCGGGGCGAGCCTGCAGTCTCGGGGGCGGGGCCTATGCACGAGGGGCGGGACGGCAGCCTGCGGGCGGGGCTGGAGCTGGAGGGGCGGAGCCCGCGGGCACCCAGCAGGTTAGGCTGTCTGGGTCCCGGCCAGCGCCGGCCCGTGGCCCGCGGGCCCCTTCACATCCCTCCCTCGAAAGGGAAGTCTCAGAGGTGGGCCCTGCGGGCCCGGAGCAGTGAGTCAACAGTGGCTGGGGAGCCGGAGGCTCCGGCAGCAAGGGTATGCGGTGATTTCCACCCGGAGCGCCAGACTCCTCTAGGGCCCGGAGCAGGACCCGAGGCGGCGCACCCAGACTGGTGCGTTCTGCCAGCCGGGTGACCTTGAACAGGGCTCTTCCCGTTCTGGCCTCGGTGTCCTCCCGGTAAAGGGCTGTTCCCTAGGGGTCCCTCCAGCTGCGGCTCCAGGACCCGGCACCCGCGCTCCGGCCCCCGTCGCCTTGGCGGAACTTGTTTGTCGGAACCGCCGGCTGCCCTCCCACTTAGCTGATTCTGCAATGGAGCCTTGCCCAGAGATGAAAGAAAAGGTCCATTTTCGTGGCTGGCCGCGGTTGGCAAACAGCGGCCACGTCTGGAGGAAACGAGCCTGAGGCCGGGGGCGCGGGGGGCAGGCGAGAGGGAAGTTGCGGGGTGACCTGGAGCCGAGCGCCGCGGGCCCGGGGGAGGAAGGAGGAGGGACAGGGTCAGCTCCCCCGAGGCTTTGATGAATGCGCTGAAAGCGCGAGTTCACATCTGCAGAGTCGATCTGTAAACGTGCTCAGTGATCGACACACGCGCTGCAGCCCTTTCCCGTGAACCCCTCCAACCGAGTCCATTTCCGGGACCGGGTGAAATCAGATTCCGACACTGACTGTAACAGCAAAATGCCCGCTGCAGCCTTTGACGTGAAAGCTCTCAAGAAGGGCTCCGGCTGCAGCCGGCTTTCAAAGACAAAGAGAAAGCGCCGCTGCTCCCCGGAGTCGTCGAGCCATTCATTATTCGACACAGGCTGCCCTGGGCCACATCCTCCTTGAGGGTGGCTACTACCGTCTCCCCCCAGTGTCCCTTCGGTAGGCTTCCTGTGTCTCCCACAGGGCCGCACCTCCATACCCCCCCCCAGAGGCTTCCCCCACCCTCTGAGCCATAGTAGGGGGTGGGGGTCTCCCTGAGATGGAGCCAAAATCTTTCCCTCTGTGACTTCTTTCCATTGCTCTGAATCTTGGGGCTGCAAAAACAAAACATACAAGGAGTGAGTGGATATTCTGATTTTCAGGGCAGTGCTTATTCTATGACACTAACTAGCAGGAGAATTAACAGAAATAGCTAGTGGTTATTGAACACACACGATATACATGGCATATTCCAGGCATTTTATTCTTATTTTTTATTCCCACAACAACTTCATGTATCACCTCAGTAATTAACGAGGGAAAAGGAGCAAAATGGAGATTCCTTGGGGTTGGGGAGTTAACCAGGTCCAGTCCCATAGTGTCAAAGGGGGGCAGGGGCATCTCCAGGAACCCCAGCAGGTGAATATGGCTAAGAACCTGTGCTTCCGAGCCAGACAGAGTGGCGATCCTGGCTGGACGCGATAAGGTCGTGCTAAGGATTAAATGAGATACTGGAAAGCAAGTGGCCTCGGACACAGTGAGCGGAGACGCATCACTTGTTACTCTTGTAACAGCTAAAGAAATACTGGCTACTGTGAGGTTGGGCAGTTGCTGTGTATTCCAGGATGCGAATATGCCCCCAGTTTTCCCACTAACTCCGGGTGCCCCGTGCCATTCCCTTGCCCTCGGGCTTCAGGAGTCCCACCTGTAAGGAGGGCACTAGACATCATGCTCTTTTAGAGCCCTTCAGGCTCTGATGGGTGAACCTCAGCACCTACACACCCAGCTACACTGAGGAGGCTTGAGGAGGTGAGGAAAATGCAGCCTCTAAGTGAGGCATCTCAGTCACACGCAGCTGGGGCTCTGACTGGTCAATGTGTAGTAGAGATGCCTCAGTCCCAGCAGCAAGACACTGGCCACAGTGTAACATGCAGGTAGACTGTTTTCTAGCTCAGGGGTGGTTGGCACACCGGCCTGCAGGTCAAATACAGCCCACCCGCCCGTTTGTATGACCTGCAAGCTAGGAATGGTATTTGTACCTTTAAATGGTTGAAAAAAATCAAAAGAAGGTTATTTTGTGACAGGGGACGTTTAGACGAAATTCATGTGTCAGGATCCATGAAGCTGGTGGGAACACAGCCACGCGCATTCGTTTCTGTATGGTCTACGGCTGTTTTTGTGCCACCGCAGCAGAATCGAGTAGTTGCAACAGAGACCGTGGAGCCCACACAGCCTAAAATATCTACTACCTAGCGCTTTACAGAAAAAGTGTCTTGGCCTCCATTCTAGCAGACTGAACTACGGCGAGGATGAATAGTAACAGGCGATGGCGCGGGGCCTAAACAGTGTGCTCCTGTAGAACAGGGGATGAGCACCGGAGCTGGCACGGGAACAAGAAGCAACAGAAAAGGATCGTGTTTATCACGTGCCCAAAGACACCCACTCAAAAAAACCCAAAGGACAAAAAAACAGGCCTTTAGTCAAAATATTGCAAATGTCCGAGGTCAGTTATCCTGCCAGATAACTCTCCCTATGTAAAATGACTCATCCGAGGCCTGGTTTGTCTCTCAGTCTCTTATAAGTTAGGTTAGTGTGAGTCTGAGGGGAACTGATGACATCAGGCCCTGAGCCTACCAGGCTGAGGACCTCCCTGGAACTTGGTGAGCCTCTCAAGTAGCTGCTACCCTGCTAAGCTGCAATCGATCATGGAGCTGATTTACATGCAGGAAATGCTACACTTAGAAACCATGATTCTGTGCCCCCCGAATACACACACTCCCCACTGCCACTGCATGTGGGTGCTGGGACTGACTCCTGGCCAAGCCTGCCTTGTCTCCACACCACCCTCCTTGTCTTCACCCTCTTGCTACTCCTCACCCCTTCCGGAACTTCTCATATCCTGCAGATGTTCACCACTTGGAAAACCATTTGGCCTGACAGCTCCTCTCCTAAAACGCCCACCTGCTTCAGCAGTCCTTCTGTCTGCTTCCTCTCCTGCCACAGCCTGGGGTCCTAATCCCTTTAACCAAAGTAGTTTGAGGGGGGCCGGAATGGGCTCCAGAGTAGGTGGGAAATGGACCAGCACTCTCCCCACCCACCCAGCTCCCCACCATGCGGGCCAATTAAGAGACATAGCCTCCCTGCGAAGCACTGGAATGCAGACAGCCAGCTGTGGGAGCCGGTGCACCAGGGGCTACAACAGTTCCCCAAATGCCTGATAGCAGGGGCGAGTCTTTACCAGTCTCAGGCAAAAGAAGAAAGTGAGACTGTTGCGGTAATTCCCCCGCCATGAAGGGAGAGTGCTGACCTTTATCCTGAAATCGTGGACTTTCCTGGGTACACAGAAGTCCTTTATTTCACGCAAAGATGGCAGTGTTTTGTTCAATGTGCCTGCTTTGCAAAATAAAAAGTTGGCAACCCTGCCCGTCCCCAAATTTAAAATAAAGAAATCTACTCA
Source organism: Physeter macrocephalus (assembly GCF_002837175.3). Lineage (NCBI taxonomy): Eukaryota > Metazoa > Chordata > Mammalia > Artiodactyla > Physeteridae > Physeter > Physeter macrocephalus. The sequence continues at coordinate 118,416,690 of NC_041234.1, forward strand.
CCAGTGAAATTCACAAGTCTGCGAAGCCCTGGCTATGCCAGCAATATTTAGCCCATCCAGGGCCCTGATACATGGGGATTTTTTGGAACACACCCCATATGTAAACAGAAGCCCTGAAAATGGATTCTAAAACAATGTTCCCTCTCATATTTTTTGAGTTCTAAGCACATTATCCCCCCGTCGCCTCCTCCTCTCTACAATGTTCTTATTCTCTCCTCTCTTGGATTTTCTAGTAAGGCAAGGTCAGGCAGAGCCTTGAATGCCATGCTAATGAGCAGTGCTTTGATCCTGAGAACAGAGGGAAGCCACTGAAGGGTTGTAAGCATTAAGCAGCAGAAAGACAGGGAAAGCGAGGGGCAGGGAAAGTGGTCCACAGGAGTGGCTACTGGCATCGTCTCGGCGGAGAAGCTGGGAGCCTGGGGCTGAAGAGAAGTGTCTGGATTCAGGCTATGTATGTGGCAGAGGCCACAGTGGCCATAGAAAGGAGGGGATGGCTGTGTCCACCTGGCCGCTGTTCTCAGGGAACAAAGGATGTCCAGGGTGCCCTGTGGGGAGGAAACAGACAACAAGCAGTCAGGTGATCGAGGCAGTTAGAGAGGGGAGCACAGGGCACTGTGGGAGCGTCGAAGAGCTGACTTAAAGGAAAAGGAATAGTTCGCCGTGCAGATGGCGGGGCGTGTGGGTTCCAGGAGAACCGCTGAAGCAAAAGCCGAGAAATGAGCCTTTGAATTTGAACTGCCTGGAGCCAGGTCATGCAGGGTTCCTAGAGCAGGTGAAGTTTGGACTCTATCCAAACGCAGCTGGGAACCCCAAAGAGTTATAAGTGGGGCTGGGGTGAGGCTGCAGGGTGGCGAGATCAGATTGTTATTTCATGGTTCCATTTCTTCCAGGAGACTCAGGACTCTGTTGTACAGAACCCAGCATCTGCCTCGGAGAATGCTGCTCTAGGCGCCAGAGCCACTGAAGAGTGACAAGCTAGGAGAAGTGGGGAAGAGACTGGGCAGGGGCATGGAGGCAGGGAGAAGAGTGGGGAGGCCAGTGCAGGGGTCCTGAGAGATGGGCTCAGGAAGGGGGCAGGCTGGGATTCCGCTCTCCAGCTCTGTCGCCCGGAGACAAGGCAGTGTAGCCGGTCAGAACTTCAGCTTCACAGACAGCGGGCAGATTTGCATCCCGGGTTTCCTCATTCATTCCTATGGCTACCGCATGCGACAGTTGCTCACCCCTGGAAGGGACCCTTTGACCGGAGCATTTTGTAATCCAGTGCAACAAATTCCCAGGAGACACAAATCATCTCATCGTTTTTGATCCCTGTTAGAATTCCCATTGCGTGTTTGAAGTGTTTTCTTAACACATCAAGGACCATACTACAGTGACGATCATGTCAATGATGGTCACGGTGACAAGAATCCAGAAGGAAAAGAAGACAGGTGCAAAACGCCAGGGGGTCACCACCTAGTTTCAAGGCTCATTACCATGAGAAGGAGTCCTCTGCTCTGGAACTCTAAATGCAGAACACCAACCCGTCTTCTGGAAGCCTGCGTGCCAAGTCAAGCAGGGCAAAGCCTATACCTGCATATTTTCCTAATTCGAGAGACTGTTCTGTAAATTTCTTTCTAGGGCTCAGTCGAGTTAATATGGAATATGCATAAGCACTTGGCAAAAAATAACTTATCTCTCTGTAATATTTGTGAGGCAGCATTTCCCACTCTGAACCCTGACCTCGGAAGGACTAGGACTTAACATTTGCCTCCCAAACGTGGACCTTATTTAACGCACCCGGTGAAGTCTCCCTGAAGCACTCAAACCACAGAAACCAGGGTTTGGCCTCTTTATGTCTTTGCATGTCATCGAAGGAGTTGAAGAAACCTCCCGGAAAAAGTTACAGAATGCAAGTGTGGAAACAGCATCCGATTAATAGTAATAACATTGTGTTCAAAAATACCTCTTGTCGGACTTCCCTGGTGGCGCAGTGGTTAAGAATCCGCCTGCCAATGCAGGGGACACGGGTTCGAGCCCTGGTCCGGGAAGATCCCACGTGATGCAGAGCAACTAGGTCCGTGTGCCACAACTACTGAGCCTGCACTCTAGAGCCCGTGCGCCACAACCGCTGAGCCCGTGAACCACAGCTACTGAAGCCCGTGCGCCTAGAGCCTGTGCTCCACAACAAGAGAAGCCACCGCAATGAGAAGCCCGCGCACCGCAACGAAGAGTAGCCCCCGCTCGCCGCAACTAGAGAAAGCCCACGCGCAGCACCAAAGACCCAGCGCAGCCAAAAAGTAATTAATTAATTAAATGAATTTTTTAAAAAACAAAATAAAAAGTTTAAAAAATTTAAAAAAATACCTCTCGTCGGTTTTCAATAGGCATCGCCTCCCGTTTGGGGCACCAGTACATCAAACACCTCCCTACACACACATACACAGACACACACGTGCACACACACGGAGAACTAGTGTATGTGAATTCAGATATTATGGGAGCCCAATCCCAGTCCATCCAACAAGTTAATGATTCCCTTAACTCCTGTGTAAACATCAAAGCTCTGTTTGAGTGCAGACTTTTCTCACCTGGCCTGGGTAAACTAAGGCAAGGAAAAATGAGGGCAGTGTGGATCTACCTCTCACAGACGATGTGAATTTGAAGAAAAAAATGATGAACATGTATCCACTGAGGTCTTCAAGACTTCTCAAAGCTCCCCTTTCTCTCCATCCCCGCTAAGGACACCTGTGGAAACAGGGCATCTTAACTGGCGTCCTTCCTTCTCCTTTCCCTGCTCTCGCCCACTCAAGCCCCGCAGTGCCTTCGTCCCATTGTTCTTGGGATGAGTCTGAGCTCCTGAGCTCGGCATTCAAGGCTCTGCAGGCCCTGGCCCCAGATGACCTCTCCAAATGGTCTCCCTCCCACCACTCCCGGCCCCAGGTTCCAGCCTTACCAGAACACTGTTCCCCAAAGCTCGGTGTTCCTTCGTGCCTCTGTGCTTTTGCTCACACTGCCCCTTCTGCCAGGCCCCGTCTTCCTCTCGCTCTATCCCCGCTCCCTGGGCCATCTCATCCACACCTACGGGCAGATCACACCCACCTGCTCCTCCTGTGAACCCAGATATGTCCATTCAAAGGCCTGTTTTGCATTGTCTAATGGCTTTTCAGGGGGCACTGCAATGTCCAAAACAGGACTGCTCAGCCTTGTCCCCGAAACCATCCTGCCATTCCCTCGAGTGGTCCCCATCTCAGGAAATGGCACCACCCATCTCCCAGTTGCTGAGGCCCCAAAGCTAGGAAGCAGCTTCAACCCCTCTCCTAGTCTCACCCACTCCATGACTAAGGCCTGCAAACTCTGCCCCCTAACCAGCCTTGGACGTGCGTACCCATATCTGTCGGGAATAACTGCAGCCCATTCTCCACCCAGCAGCCAGGGGGAGATTTACCTCTTAAAAGGTAAATCTAATCATGTTTTTCCTTTGCTTCAAATCCGTCAATCTCATGTTAAGGGCTCTCCATCTCAATCAGAGCCAAGTCGAAGCTCCTGTCCACGGCCTACAAAGCCCTACATGAGCCGGCCTGAGCCTGCCGTACTGCTCCGCGCCTCCAGATTTTCCTACACGTTGCCACTGTGGGCAGTGACCTTCCTGCCATTCTGGCTGGCTCCACTTTACCCCTCAGGCCTTAGTAGAACGTACTGCGGCTCCCAGCCCAGGAAGGGTTAAGGGCCCATTCTCTCTACTCCCAAGGCCTCTGCGCTGGACTCTACCTCACTTCCGGCTTGCTGCTTTGAAATTTGCCGTCTCCTTCCACTGGTCCCCTGGTTCTCCACTCCAGTGACATGATAGGATCATCAGGGAGGCCTTCCTTCTCTTTAAATTGAGGTAAATTTCACCCTTTTCGAGTATACGATTCAGTGGCATTTAGTACATTCACAATATTGCATGACAATCACCTCTATTTACAATACTTCCAGAATATTTCCATCATCCCCAAAGGAAACCCCAAACCCATTAGCACTCGCTCCCTAGTTCCCCTCCCCCAGCCCCTGGCAACCATGAATCTCCTTTCTGTCTCTATGGATTTGCCTATTCTGGACAATTCATACAAATAAATCACATAATATGTGACATTTTGCGTCTGGCTCCTTTCACTCAGCATGATGTTTTCGCGGCTTATCCATGCTGCAGCGCGTATTAGAATCTCGTTCCTTTTTATGGATGAATAATATTCCATTGTATGGATGCACCACATATTTTTTTGAGTTTAAATGCATTTTATTTTTGGACAACCTACATGACATGTTTTGTTTTGTTTCTTTCTCAGAAACAACGCCTCCGCTCCAAACAAATCAACATCAAAACGAAGAGCTCAAGATGACATCAGTCCCATTTGTCTAAGTCCTGGTGTTGTGTGGATGAAAAGCAGCAGCCAGCCAGGTAGGACGAGCAGGTGATAGATCCAAAGTAACAGCCAAATTTGTTAACATTTTTCCATTTCTAGACCATCCTTAAAGAAAGTCATATACGGGGTCACACCATCCTCACGGTAGTCCAGCAGAGCAGCCATGCCATCTGGATTCATGTTTTCACCAATAAAGAACTGATAGTTTTTGAAATTAGCAGGTTTTACTCTTTCTGGTCTCTGTTCTTCAAGCTTCCCTTTGACTGACTTCATGTAATCTTTGATGTACTTCTTGTAGGCTTCTTTTGTGAAGCTGGTTTCCTGCAAGTGATGGTTCATGACAATATCCACACCAGTGATTACTGTGCTTTCGGTCCCTTCTCCCTCGGGGCCTTCAGCGGAGGCGTTTCCACCAACGAACGAGTCATCAATGTTACCCTCTGTCCTACGGACCATCTTCCCCTCCACCCCCAGACACAGGCCGTCCTCGACCTCCCGGATCTTGTAGATGTCGGAGAACATCTCATCATGGCTGATGAGGTCCCGGGAGATGATCATGATGGCGACTGGACGGAGACGACAGCGGTGCTAGCTTAGTAGGAGCCCGGAGCTCAGAGCGAGCGCGGTGTAGCCGGAGTGGTGCTCCGGGGGAGGGGGAGAGGGCGGAAAAAGGGATGCACCACATTTGGTTTATCCAGTCATCAATGGATGGATATTGGGTTATTTCCAGTTTGGGGCTATTATGAGTGATGCTGCCATGAACAGGTATGTAAAAGTTTTTGTGTGGGCGTATGTTTTCATTTCTCTTGGGTCCATACTGAATTGCTGGGTATCAGGGAAGCTTTTAAAATTATCCCCTGCCAGGCACCACTCTGAGACTTTGATGTGCTTGGCCAGGGTGGGGTAAGGCACTAGTGTTTTTCTAAAGCCTCCCCTGGTGATTCTAATACACAGCAAAGGCTGAGAATCACTACTGACTGAGACCATGACCGGCCAGACTAGGGCCCTGGGGCCAAGGGTCGCCCACTGCCTGTGTTCACATGGGCTGCCAGCTAAGAATGCTTGAGAAAAATAAAAAAAGAAGAATATTTTGTGACACGTGCAATGATGCAACGTTCAACTTTCCATGTCTATAAGTAAAGTTTTACTGGCACATAGTCACACCCATTCATTTACCTATTGTCTATAACTGCTTTTGTTATAGACAAGGGCAGAGTTAAGTAGTTGTGACAGAGACCATATGGCCCACCGAGCTGAAAATATTTACTATCTGGTCTTTTACAGAAAAAGTTTGCTTTCATCCATCCACAGTCCTCTCATACTTTGGTCTTTCAGCAGCGGTCGGCACCGTTGATCACCCTACTGCTTGAGACACTTTCTTCGATTGACAGCTAGAAACCCGCTCTCTCCTGGAGCTGCCTCCCTGGAGCTTGGGGAAGCCCCATGGGGGTGGAGCCAGGTGCCCAGTGTTTGGGAGCTGGGCCACTTCCACCCCTCATATGGGCGCTGGTGGGGGTGTGTGTGAGGGTGAGGGGAAGGTGTTAGGAGATCACTCGGAGGCTTTGGGCAGCTCACTCTCCTTCTGGGTTGGACGAGACAGTGCCAGGCACTGTCACCTGCATCACCTTGTCGAGTTCTCCCAGCAACCCAATGAGGAGGGCGCCATTTCTATCATTATCACAATTTTACAGAAGACACAACAAATCTGCAGAGAGGAAAAGTGACTTTGGCCAGGTTGCCCAGCAAGTCTGTGGCCTTCAAACTCAAGTCCAGCCCACCTCACCCTGTCTAGCAAGATGGATGTACCAAGTGCCTATTGTTTAAGCTGATGAGATCTCAGAGGACTTGGGGTTTCTGGGGAGGGCACACTGGCAGGTGGTGGCTGGGTCGGCTCTATGTTGTGGATGTGGGCAGCTGTGAGTGGGACCCAAGATGAGAAGAATAAATTCTTGAGAGGCCTTGGGCAATGCGCCCAATGCCGTGATATGTACTTGACTAAGATCATATTTACTAATTTAAATACTCCGTGAGGGAGGATTAGTTTTTCTGTGGCTGCTGTAATGAATTACCACAAAGTCTGGTAATTTGGTAAAACAACACAAATTTCTTCTCTTCCATTTCTGGTGGTGAGAAGTTCAAAGTCAAGGGGTAGACTCCTTCCTTGCCTCTTCCAGCTTCTGGATGCTGTCAGGCAATCTTTGCTGTTTCTTCGCTTGTAGGTGCATCACTCCAATCTCTGCCTCTGTCTTTGCACAGCCTTCTTACAAAGACACCGGTCCTTGCATTTAGGGCTCACACTAAATCCAGTATGAGTGCATCTGGAGATCCTTAGCTAAATTACATTTGCAAAGACCATATTTCCAAATAAGATTGCATTCTGAGGTTCCTGGTGGATGTGAATTTGCGGGGACACAATTCAACTCACTACAGGGGGAAATATTATTCTCAGTCTACAGTTGAGAAAGCTGAAGCCCACTCTCATGACATGAGAGCAGTAACCCCCTTAGCTAGCTCCTTGGTGACTTAGGAACCAATGCCCAGTCCTGGATTATTTTAATACCTCAGTTCTCATAGACAGGAAAAAAAAGATATACAAAAAACCCAAATCACCTTTACCTTACATTGTATACAAATAATACCTCAAATTAGATCAAAGACCGAGACTTGAGAACTAAAAACTATAAAACTCTTAGAAGAAAACATTGGTCAAATTCTTCATGATGTTGGATTTAGAAATGACTTCATGACTCTGACACCAAAAGCACAGGTAACAAAAGAATAAAGATAAGTTGGACTTCATCAAAATTAAAAACTTTTGTGCATCAAAGGACACTATCAACAGAGTGAAAAGGCAACAACCTACAGAATGGAGAAAATATTTGCAAATTGTATATCTGACAAATGATTAACATAAAGAACTCCTACAGCTCAACAACAACAACAAAAAAAACAAGCAACCCGATTAAAAAATGGGCAAAGGCCTTGGAAAGACAGTTCTCCAAAGAAGATATACAAAGCCAATTAGTACATGAAAAGATGCTCAACACTACTGTTATTAGGGAAATGCAAGTCCAAACCACAATGAGATACCACTTCACACCTACTAGGATGACTATAATTTTTTTTAAAAAACTGAAAATAATAAATGTAGACAAAGGTATGGAACACTAGTACATTGCTGGTGGGAATGCAAAATAGCGTAGCCATTATGGAAAACAGTCTGGCAGTTCCTCCAAAAAAATCAAACATAGAATTACCATATGATCCAGCAATTCCATACAGATAGATATATAGATAGATATAGATAGATAGATATAGATATATCCTGAAGAATTGAAAGCAAAGACTCAGTTACTTGCGTACCCATGATTATAGCAGCATTATTCACAATAGCCAAGAGGTGGAAAAAAACCCAAGCGTCCATTGACTGATGAATGGATAAACAAAATGTGACCTATACTCACAATGGAATACTATTCAGCCAAAAAAGGAACAAAGTTCCTGCACCTGAAACTAACACATTGTAAATCAACTACACTTTGATAAAAATAAAAAGGAACAAAATTTTGATAGATGCTACAACATGGATGGACCTTGGAGAGTTATGCTTAGTGAAATAAACCAGATACAGAAGGATAAATAATGTATGATTCCACTTACAGGAAGTATCTAGCTGGAATTGACTAATTTATAGAGACAGAACATAGAATAGAGGTTACCATGAGTTGGGGGTTGGGGGAAAGGGAAGTTATTATTTAATGGGTAGAGTTTATGTTGGAGATGATGAAAAGTTTTGGGTATAAATAGTGGTGATGGTTACACAACATTGTGAATGTAATTAATGTCACTGAATGTGCATTTACAGATGGTTAAAATGATAAATATTGTGTACTATATTTTACCACAATTTTTTTTTTCAAAAAAAGACTGTTTAAAAAGAAAACAAACCATATGAGCTTCAAGGAAAGCATTTTGGAAGAGAAAACACAAGGCTCCCCGAATGCATGACAGCCAGCTGGGCACAGTTCCTGCCACCTCGCCTTGCCTCCCGTGAACGTTCCCCGAAGCTGGTTCTTTCCCTGGGGTTTCACCATTTTTTTTTTCTGCTTAGGCAGAGTCCTAGGAGAAAGAGGTTTTCATGTACCTGTATCTCCTTCTTTTATTCTCATCACTCTTTATCGTCCTCTACATCCCACCCACTTGTGATCACAGATCCCCACTTTCTGTCACTTCTCTTTGGCCCCTGCCCGGGGCTGACAGAGCCCTGTGAGTGACATTTGCCGTCTTGCTGCTTCACGCGCTCTGGCTGCTGGTGAGTGGTGGCTTGTCTTTGAGAGCGTCCACCACCCCAATCATCTCCTCCTTTGAATGTAACGTGCCCCTGCTTCCCCGTTGCTTACGTGATCAGGCTGCATGCCTTGACCTGGCATTCAATTCCCAGCCTGCCCCGCCTTAGTGCATCTGGCTCAACAGGTGACCTCACCGTCTCCTGAACAGGCTTCAAGCCTCCCTGCCTCCTTGCCTTTTCTTATGAGGTTTCTGCTGCCCATCATGCCTTCCCTTAGCCCCTCTATCTTGATATCCAAACGCTAATGTCCCCGAAGCCCAAGGTCAACATAAACCTTTCTCAAAACCTTGGGAGGTCAGATATTATCTATTTAACAAGGAATCATTTGTTACTGACTTGGGTGGGAATTTCCATCTTTTGTTAATTTCAGGTATACCCTGATGTTGATTTTATCTATCGAGAAAGCTTGTGGAAGCCAAGGACACATCTTATTTCCTGTTTCTCTGTGGGAGCCCTGCATGTCATTGACATGAAATGAACATTGTTTCCACGCACGCTTGGTGAAGAGGAGGGTACCTCTAAATATTTGGTGCTCCTGGCACTTCGGTCCCTCCTTCCTGTGCCAGCTTCACACTTTCCATCAGACTCCAGCAGGGGGTTGGGACCTGGGCTCAGAACGTAGGGAGGTCAGTAGTCCTCCCTCTGTCATCGGTGGGAATTTTCCTTTAGAAACTCTGACCTTTGAATTTTTCCAAGACTATCTTTCTGTGGCGAAGAACAGTGAAAGAACTCAGACGCCTTTACTGTGTCTTCTGGGACCGCTTCCTCCTCACTGCTGCTGCTGTCTCTGCCATGGTTCCAGCTGTCACCATCTTGCATCAGAATTGTTGGACCAGCTGCACCCTGGTCCCTCTGACTCCACACGGCTGTCCTAAAACAGATTTCTTCCTTGTACCCCCCAGCTGACAAATGGCAATTTGTCTCCGAGAAAAAACCAAGATCCTGAGACTGGGGTTCCAGGCACTCTGACCATCTGACCCCCAAGATGCAGCCCCTGTCATAACTCCTACGATTCTGATACTTCACTTACGGCACAATTTGTTTATTTCTAAAATGAAATGGACATATCCATGCCTCTGGTGCTCAGTCCAGGCAAGTCTCCCCTCCTGGAATGTCTGACCATCTGAGACAAATTCTGAAAGGTTCACCTCCTCTCTAAGCTCTATTTCCTCAGCTCTCCTCCCACCTTGGGGCTTTGCTACAGTACCAAGCCAATAGGTAGTCTCTGAAGAAAGCAATTAGGCCACAATGAGATCCCACTTCATACCCACTAGGGAGACTATAATGAAAAGGCAGATAATGACAAGTGTCGTTGAGGGTATGAAGAAATCGGAAACATCCTACGGTGCAGCTGGGAACATTGTCTTAGTTCAGGCTGCTGTAACAGAATATCATAGAGTGGGTGGCTTATAAAAACAGACATTTATTTTTCACAGTTCTGAAGGCTGGGAAGTCCAAGATCAAGGCACCAGCAGATTTGATGTCTGGTGAGAGCCTGTTTTATAAAGTGCTGTCTTCTCACTGTGTCTTCACATGGCAGAAGGGACAAGGGATCTCTCTGGGGTCTCTTTTATAAGGACACTAATTCCATTCATGAGGGTTCTGCCCTCGTGACTTAATCACCTCTAAAGGCCCCACCTCCAAATACGGTCCCATTGAGGGTTAGGATTTCAACATGTGAATTTGGTGGGGGACACATTCAGTCTACGACATATGTAAAATGTTGCTGGCGCTATGGAAAACCACTTGGGAGATCCCCATCAAGTTAAACGTAGACTTACTATATGACCCAGCAATTCTACTCCTAGGTATAGACCCAAGAAAAATTAAAACGTATGTCCAGGCAAAACTTGTACATGAGTGTTCATAGCAGCATTATGCATAATAGCCAAAGTGGAAACAGCTCAAATGTCCATCAGCTGATGAATAAACAAACAAAATGTAGTGTAGTCATACAATACAATACCGTTAAGCAATAAAAAGGAATGAAGTATGGGTACATGCTACGACATGGATGAGCCTTCAAAATATTATGCTAAGTGAAAAAAGCCAGACAAAAAAGACCACGTATTATATGATTCCATATATATGAAACGTCCAGAATAGGCAAGTCGACAGAGACAAAAAGATGAGCGGTTGTCAGAGGCTGGGGGTGGGGCGGAGGTGGGAGGTGACGGCACCAAGGGGCAGGGTTTCCTTTGGGTGTGATGAAAATGTTGTGGAATTAGATAGTGCTGATGGTTGCACAGCTTTGTGCATATACTAAAAACCACTGAATTGTACACTTTAAAGGAGGAAATTATACTGTGTGTGCGTTATATCTCAATAAAGCTGTTAAAAAAAATAAAGAAACCACTTGGCAAGTGTATATTGAACAGTTACTCCACGCCCAACACTGAGCAAGTATTTTCCAGGCATTAAGTCCCCAATTCTCATCAGAATCCTATGACATAGGGGCTTCACTGGTGTTGCCGTGGTCGAGAGTCCGCCTGCCAATGCAGGGGACGCGGGTTCGAGCCCTGGTCCGGGAAGATCCCACACGCCACGGAGCGGCTAAGCCCGTGCGCCACAACCACTGAGCCTGCGCTCTAGGGCCTGCGCGCCACAACTACTGAAGCCCAGACGCCTGGAGCCCGTGCTCTGCAACAAGAGGAGCCACCGCAATAAGAGGCCTGCCTGCGCACCGCAGTGAAGACCCCAGGCAGCCAATAAATAAATAAATGAATAAATAAATTCTTTAAAAAAAGAAAATCCTATGAGATAGTGTCATAGAGTGAATGAATCACTGCTAACTTCATATGTTGAAGCCCTAGTCCCCGATGTCATGGTATCAGGACTTGGGACCTTTTGGGGGTAATTAGATTTAAAGGAGGTATGAGGGCGGAGCCCCATGATGGGATTAGTTCCCTTTTGAGAAGAGACACTGCAGCTCTCTCTCTCTCTTCCATGTGAGGGCACAGCAATAAGCCAGCCATCTGCAAACCAGGAAAAAGTGAACATTGCCAGAACCTTGATCTTGGACTTTCGTGCCTCCAGAACTGTGAGAAATAAATATGTGTTGTTTAAGCCACAAAGTCTGTGGTATTTTGTTATAGCAGCTCAAGCTGACTGAAACAGGTAGGTACTATGTTTATATCCATTTTACTGCTGAAGAAACTGAGGCACAGTAAAGTAGCTTTTGCCCAGTGTCACTCAGCCCATAAGGGGCAGCACCAGGATGTGAACCCAGGCAGCCTGGCTTTCAGACTCCCGCACTTGACTGCCTCTCAGGTAGACAAATACGTGCTACAGGGGTTCATGGTCAGAAAAGGAAGAATTGGTTCCTCCTTTGCGCTCCAGAAGAGGGATCCAAGGGGTTCCCAACCCTTAAAAGTTGCTTGTCCCAGGGGGTTCTGGCAGAATAAGCCCCAGATCCTGTTTACAAAGAGATAAGCTTCTGCTGCCCTCCATCCATCCTCAGCCTTGAAACGTGAGCCAGTAGACCAAGCCAGGCCAGCAGGGGTGCTTGTCATCCCAGGGGACATGTCACCTTGCCTTTTTGGACCTCAGTGTCAGGATGTATGAAATAGAGAGGAAACATTCACACGCGTGGCAAGTGCACAGAACAGTGCCTGGCACATCGTATGCTCCCAACAGTAGTAGCTTTTTGTTTCGTCTTGTTTTAACTATTATTATTTTGGCTAATCAGATGGGAAGGGAAGGAGACACAGTAAGAGAAACATCTGGGTTATCGATGCTTCCTGAATCACAACAGAAATAGGTGGACATCTTTTTTCCATATATCCTCTTGACGGGCCTCATTCTAGTCTAGAGGGAGGCAGGTGACAGTCTGATGGTCTCCTGGTCAGTTCCCAGTGCCTGGCCGCCTGCCCTGTTCTGGCTCCCAGTAACCTCGCTGAGAGATGTTAACACGCTGGATTTACCTCGGGAACCAGTGATCAGGATGTCAAAGGGGAAACAAGGATAAAGGGGACAAGCTATGGGACGATGGATTCTGGAAACTTCTAAGAGGCAGAACAACCTCAAGGTGGAAGAGCCGGCTGGCCTCTTGGCGATGCTTAGGTCTGGTTCTCTGGTCCCCCTTGGATGCCTCTTCTAACCTGGAGACCCTGTGAATCACTCCCCTCCCCCACCAGGTTTGGGCCAGGACAAAAGCGAAGGGCTGGTTTCCAGAACCGCTAGAGCAAAGCAAAGAGAGGGTTTGGCAGGTCTTTTGTTTCGTCTAAGCCCGAAGTTGAGACACACCTGTGAGACTCTGCCACGTGCTGCCTGTGGCCCAGCTGAACGTCCGCTGCTTTTCCTGCCCCCCATCCCCCCGCCGCCTTTCTTCTCTTGCCCTGTGAGCCCAAGCTGAGGAAGCGAGGCTGGGAGGGAGCTTCTGCCAGGAGCTTTTACTTGCCATCTTGTCTTTAGATACAGGATGAGTGCGTGAAGGGGAGAGCATATGTACGGAAATAATAATTCCTGGGATCCTATCTAGATCAAGGCCAGTGTGTATCTGCTAGCCCAGTCCATCCTTTCCAGAGAACTCCACTCTAAAGTGCATTTCTCAATGCGCCCCTTCATCTCTTGAAAATGAAATCCTGGCGTTTAAATGTGATCCCTGTCTTTTACAAAGTTCTTCGTTCAGATTGGTGTTGAAAGGTACATGGGATGCCTTCCAAACCTTCTGCACTATTGGGCTGCCTTCCTTCAGTGTCACCTAGTTCAGCAGCTCCTCATTTACAGATGAAGAGACAGAGGCCTAGAGAGGGGAAGTGACTTGCCCACGGTCACACGGTGAGGCATCGGCAATGTAAACCAGGCCTCCTGCCTTCATGTGGAGCTGTGGGTGGCATGGCTTCCTGCGCTGTGGCTTGTGACGGCTCAGCAGCACCCTGGGGGCCACACCTGCCTCCCCGATCTCCCAGCTCTAAGGCCTTTCATTTGTACCAGCTTCTTCAGCCAAGTTTAGCTCGAGCAGAATCGTTTCGAACCAGCAGCAGGGTTTTCACTTGTAAATAAACTACAGAAGAGACCAGCTACTGACCACTGTCTCGAGTGGGGCCCAGCGTTTGAAGGGGTGATCATCGTTGATTTAAATGTTAGTAAGTTAACACTTGTAATTTACAAGTGATGCTGTTTCTCTTAGTGCCGTTTCTTGTGGACAGTTTGGAAGTGCAAACGATACTACCCTTTATCAGAGGATTTGTGCCTATTTTGGGTTTGGCTTTGCCCATCTGCTCAGAGAGAGAGAGAAGTGTGCAGAGTCTAATTCTGCTGCGCCCCATGATGAGCCATGTGCAGCGTTCTCCTTGCGCTCCATGAATCGAGTGCTATTCATGGGCGCTGAACAGAATGAACCACTTTCAACGCACAAGCTCAAGGCCTCTTTCAAAGGGTAAATTTTGTAAACACGAAGAAATTGTCACAGGTTGTACTTGGAAAGACTTCAGCTGATGTTGAACTACCCTGACCTGTAGGTAGTATGTCTTCAAGGAGATTCACTTGAATGGATTTAGGCTGAGGAACAGTCAATAACAAAAGTTATTCCTGCATTCAATGTGGACACATTCTCACCACATAGGGAGTCTGTGGGGCAGCCCTTTCACAGGTTGATCTTAGATTACAGTCTAGGAGGTCTGCAGGTAAAGGTTTTCTAGTCAAAGCAATGATTTTAAAAGATAATAGCCAGATTTTTTGATGATGGCCATTCTGACCGGTGTGAGGTGATACCTCATTGTGGTTTTGATTTGCACTTCTCTAATGATTAGTGACGTTGAGCATTCTTTCATGTGTTTGTTGGCCATCTGTATATCTTCTTTGGAGAAATGTCTATTTAGCTCTTCTGCCCATTTTTGGGTTGGGTTGTTTGTTGTTTTGACATTGAGCTGCATGAGCTGCTTGTAAATTTTGGAGATGAATCCTTTGTCAGTTGCTTCATTTGGAAATATTTTCTCCCATTCTGAGGGCTGTCTTTGGGTCTTGTTGATGGTATCCTTTGCTGTGCAAAAGGTTTTAAGTTTCATTAGGTCCCATTGGTTTATTTTTGTTTTTATTTCCATTTCTCTAGGAGGTGGGTCAAAAAGGATCTTGCTGTGATTTATGTCATAGAGTGTTCTGCCTATGTTTTCCTCTAGGAGTTTGATAGTGTCTGGCCTT
>NC_041234.1:118434648-118457861 GCF_002837175.3 Physeter macrocephalus
GCCGCATAGCACAGGGAGATAAGCTCGGTGCTTTGTGACCACCTAGAGGGGTGGGATAGGGAGGGTGGGAGGGAGGGAGACGCGGGAGGGAGGAGATAAGGGAACATATGTATATGTGTAACTGATTCACTTTGTTGTAAAGCAGAAACCGACACACCATTGTAAAACAGTTATACTCCAATAAAGATGTTACCAAAAAAAAGATACTAACCAAAGTCAACTCCAGATTTACCAGTTGATGCCCCTCCCCTGTCCTCCCCCACACCTGAAATCTGATTTGGGGGTCATTTCATGGCTCAGGAGGGGAGCTAAAATGCAAACTAGTCAATTTTGAAAGACAATAACAGCCCGAGTAGCAGGTTGCCAAGGGGAGAGAAAAGGAAGTAGGAGCTAAAAAAGGAAATTCTTGCAATTACCTTTGTTTTTCTGTTTTCTAGGCTGTCTGTATCCTCCATCAGCATAGAGGTCCAGAGTTGAGGCACTGGATTCTACTGCAAGGTGCATCTTGATAAACCTAGAGTTACCATCTGACCCAGAAATTCCACTCCTAGGTATGTACGCAAGAGGAATGAAAACATCTGTCCACACAAAGATTTGTACATGGGTGCTCACAGCGGCATTATTCATAATAGCCAAAGTGGAAACAAATCAAATGTCTATCAATTGATGAATAGATAAACGAAATGTGGTCTCTCCAGAGAATGGAATATTATTCAGCCATAAAAAAGAACGAAGTACTGATACATGCTGCAACATGGATGAACCTTGAAAACATTATGCCAAGAGAAATAAGCCAATCACAGAAGGTCACATATTGCATGAAACTGTTTCTATGAAGTGTCCAAAATGGGCAAACCGATAGAGACAAAAAGTAGAGGGAAGGGGAGAGATAAACAAGGACCGCATAACAGGGTGGGATTTCCTTCTGGAGCGATGAAAATGTTCTAAAATTGATTATGACGGTGATTTCACAACTCTGCAAATGTACTGAACACCAATGATATAGTACACTGTAAAACGGCTAAAGTGGTCAATTTTGTCTTTAAAATTTTGGTTAATTGTGGCAAAACACACCTAACATAAAATGTAGCCATTTTAAGTGTACGATTCCATGGTGTTAATTACGTTTACACTGGTATTCAACCTTCACCACTAGTCACCTCCAGAACTTCTTTGTCATCCCAAATGGAAACTCCACACCCATCAAATAATAACTCCCTATGACCTCCTCCCTCCAGGCCTTGGTCATCTGCATTCTACTTTCTGTCTCTCTGGGTTTCACTGTTTTAGGTCCCTCATAGAAATGAACTCACAGACTATTTTTCCTTTTGTGTCTGGCTTCTTTCACTGAGCATAATGTTTTCAAGGTTCATCCGTGTCGTGGATGAGTGCATCCACGTTGTAGCGTGTGTCCAAAGTTCTAAACTGGTAAATTTTATCTTACGTGAATTTTATCTCAGTAAAAAACAATGAGTCCTGATGGGAGACAAAAGTAGTCCAGGGAGGCCGGTGTAAAGGGTGCAGGTAGTAATGGGAGGTGTTAGTAGACACGGGGCTGACCCATTTGCAGGGCTTGATCATGGAATGCCTTGAAGCCAAGTGGGGACGTCGATTTTGGTCTCACAGGTGTGATGTGGGGAGACATGGGCATGAACAAGTTCACGCTGGGGCGGTGAGGGGACGGGGTGTTCATCAGAGAGACCGGTTGGCAGGCTGGCATGCCATTACGTGCTTGCAAGAAGTTTAGGTGTTGAGGGTGGACTTTCCTCCGGGGAATAGATGTGCCCAGCTCTGCTGTGTCTGTAACGGCTCAGTTACATACACGAAGGCTGGAAAGCGCAATGTAGATCTACAGTCAACTCGAGGCCCACCAGGTGGCCGCTCCCTCTCCACACGGAGTTACAATTGGTGTCATTGTAACTCAGACCAGCAGAACGGGAGCCTCTTGAGGGATCCCGGGGTCTGTACCGTTGCTACTTAGGGGAGAAGGTTTGGGTTGGTCAACGTAGATTCTAAACCCACAGGCAGATGTTTTCACCTCCATTTCTGTGGGAAATGTGAATCCTAATTCTGAGAACCTGTGAACATTACCTTATATGGCAAAAGACACTTTGCAGAGTGTGATTTAATTAAGGGCCCTGGGATGGGGAGATTATCGTGGATTTTCCAGCTGGGCTCTAAACATAATCACAAGCATCCTCGTAAGAGAGGCAGGGGGACATTGCCCACAGAGGCAATGTCACCACTGAAGCGAGATGCTCCGCTGCTGGCTTTGAAGGTGCAGCTCTAGATGCCGGAAGGGGCAAGCGAACAGATTCTCCCCGAAAACCTCCTGAGGGAGGGTGGCCCAGCCGACACATTGGTTTGGGCCCAGTGAAACTGACTGGGGACTTCTGACTTATGGAAATGTAAGAGAATAAATGTTATGTTGTTTGAAGCCACTGAGGTGGTGGTAATTTGTTACAGCAGCTGAAGGAAATGAATACAGCTCCCATGATGTGATACGCTTCGAGAAGGTGCTGTGGTCACAGAAGTTTGGGCTCAGGAGTAGGACATTCAGTGTCCATTTGCTCCTTGCCAAAGACAGTCTACACTGGCCTGCTTGTGTTCCTTTATGTACAATGCCCTGGCTGCTCTGCAACTTGCTGGAATATTCCATGGAATAATGGGAGGCATAGTAAAGGACCATACTCTTCAGTCCTGGCAGACCAGCTTCCCAGCGTACAGAATCCTGCTCCCGTAGCCTGGGGTTGTGGGTAGAGCCCGCCCTGCCCAGCTCTGCCATCGGCCCTGCCTGTCAGGGCAGAATATGGTCAAAAAGAGTATTATCCTTTCATTGTCTTAACAAATCTACTCTGCAGGGTAGAGAAATGAACTCCTGATCCAGTGGCTTTTTCCTAAGTATCTCTTGGCTTGTCTAGTAACCATCAGACTTTTATGAGTTTCTACTCTGTGCCCTCAGCTATGCTTGGGTTACAGTCTGAACTTTGTTTATTCGTTCACCAAGGGCCATGCTCCCTCTAAAGGCTCTGGGTAAGGGTCTGGCCCCTCTCCTAGGTTCTGGGGCCAGCAATCCTTGGTGTTCCTTGGCTTACAGTTGCATCACTCCATTCTCTGCTTCTGTCTTCATATGGCCTTCTTTATTTTTTATTTTTTGGCCACGCCACATGTGCAATCTTAGCTCCCCAACCAGGGATCGAACCCAGGCCCCCTGCCTCGGAAGGGCTGAGTCTTAACCACTGGACCATCAAGGAAGTCCCTTCATATGGCCTTCTTACGAGGACACCAGCCACTGGCTGCAAAGACCCTATTTCCAAATAAGGTCACATTGACAGGCACCAGGGATTAGGACACCAACCTATCTTTTGGGGGGATAGGATTCAACCCACGATACCTTCTAACAGTCTTGGCAATGTCTTGCTGCTTTGAGGCAGAGCTGACTGTTCCTTCCATTCAGTATCTGCCGTGTTCCTCTTCTTCCTGCTAGCTACAATACTGGGATAGGAAGCAGCCATCTCTAGGGCCGGGATATTCAAGACTGGCCAGTGGGCTCAATGGACCTTCAAGACTGGCTGACAACAGATGAAGAAATGTGTACAACTCCAGACGCCATGGAATAATCAATCTCCTGGCTGCGGCTTCAATCAAGCAGGCCTAGCTAGGAGGGGCTGTCAGTAATGGTGTGTATTCCCCTGCCCCAAATTTAGATCACGTGAAACCTGTATACCGATATTCACAGCAGCACAATTCATAATAGCCAAAGGGTAGAAACAACTCAAATACCCATGAACAGATGACTGGATAAAGAAACTATAGTCTCTCCATACAATGGAATGTTATTCAGCCATCAGAAGAAATGAAGTACTAATACGTGCTACAACATGAATGAACGTTGAAAATTTCATGCTAAGGGAAAGAAGCCAGACACAGAAGACCACATACATATTGTATGATTCCATTCATAGGAAAGTCCAGAACTGGAAATCTATAGGGACAGAAAGTAGAGTAGTAGGTGCTTAGGGTTGGGTGGGGGGATGGGCTGGAGGTAAAAGACAGTGATAGCTGAAGGGTACAGGGTTTCTTTTCTAAGGTGATGAAAATGCTCTAAAATCAAGGAATTCCTTTGCGGTCCAGTGGTTAGGACTCGGCACTTTTACTGCCGAGGTCCCGGGTTCAATCCCTGGTCAGGGGGGAGCTAAGATCCCGCAAGCCACTGGGCGTGGCCAAAAAAAAAAAAAGAAAAAGAAAAAGCTCAAAAATTGACTGTGGTGTTTGGTGCACAACTCTGTGAATATACTAAAAACCATTGAATTGAACACTTTAAATAGGTGGATTGTATGATATGTGACTTATACCTCAATAAAGGTGCTTAAAAACATACATTACAAATTCTTGCTATCTGTACGTAGTATGTACTATATATATATTACATTGTTCCCATTCAGTTATGCTTACATGAAGGTCTCAGACTCAACTTTCTTGTCATTACATGGTTGTTTTCTTTAATTAATTTGGGCTTATTTTAAAATTATCACTTGGATTCAGTCGACATGCAACAAACAAATCTAATTTTACTAAATCACCTACACTTAGTTCTTTAAGATAATTGGTATTTACCTGCCCTGTGTTCTGTTCTATAGTATTAAGGCTGGCCTTTAGCTTAGTGAATGCTACAGTTTCTTATTGCTGCTGTAGCAAATTCCCACAAACATAGTGACTTCAAAGGACACAAATTTATTATCTTGGAGTTCCGGATATCAGAAGTCTTAAAATCAAGGTGTCAGCAAGGCTGCATTCCTTCTGAAAGCTCTCGGGGAGAATCCGTCCCCTGGCCTTTTCTAGCATTTAGAGGCCACCTGCATTCCTTGGCTCATGGCCCCTTCCTCTACCTTCAAAGCTAGAAACAGAGCATCTTCCAATCTGTCTCTCTCTAACTCTGACCCTCCTGCCTCCTTTTTACAAGAACTCTTGTGATTACATTGGGCCCACGTGATTAATCCAAAATAATCTCCACATCCCAAGAGCCATGACTTAATCACATCTGCCAAGTCCCTTTTGCCATATAATAAGATAGTCACAGACTCTGGGGCTTAGGAATGGACATCTTGTGAGGCCCCTGTTCAGCTGACCACAGTGAAGTCCTTCTGCGTCTTCTGTAGATGCCTCTCCCATCTGGAAATGCTTGGTAACCACTGGCTCAAGGCTGACTGGCTCCCGGTTGATGGGCTGTTTCGAGGTCATCACTAAAGGATCTTCTCAGTTAAAAACTCCCCTCATGGAAGCTCTTCGCTGGAGCTATTTTAAATCTCTCCTACCACGATGGAAGCCAGCTTACTTTGCTCTTGTGTAGTTCTTAGGGCAAGTGTACGATCGCTTCCGAACAGAGCAGGCACAGGCTGGCAAAGCACCACTAATTTACTTAGGCCGTTGGAGCAGGTGAAATCATTTCAGCTCCTTTCTGCTTTCCGTTCAGGGCCTTCTTTCTTAGGAATTACCCACACTGCAAAAAACTTGACTCCAGTTTTCCTAAAAGACCCAGCAGTTCTCCTACGTCCAATCTCTCACTGCTAACAGATACCCACTGAGTGGTCTGCTGTGAACTCCCCTTCCTTCCATCTCTCCCTACTGGGTTTCCGTCCCCTGCCGGTTCCTATTTGTTTCACTGGAGGCAGGCATCACAGCAGAATAGAAATAACGTGGGATTTGGAGTCAGGAAACATGAATTGGAGCTCAGCTGTGAACCTGTCGGCTGTGACCTTCAGCCAGCCACCTCTCCTCCAGGGCCTGATCTCTTCATTCGAAAGGGGGCTGGGGCTGGGAGTGGGAGGTGGATGAAAATTCCAGGGCTCAGCCCCTCCCTCCAAGGGGGTGAGAGGCTCCTCCGGCCCTGCTGACAAGTCTTGCTTTGTTCCCCAAGCCTCCTGATCAACTTCTAGCAGAACTTAGCACTGGTTGAGCGTCACCTTTAGAAACTCAAAATGAAACAACAGCCTTAGCGAGTAAGACTTTGAGCCAGACAGAATGTAAATCAAGCCAGCCATCCTTGCCATCAACTCAAAATGGATTAAGGCTTAAATATGAGATCTACAGCTATAAAAGTATAAAATTCTTAAAAGAAAACACAGGGCTTCCCTGGTGGCACAGTGGTTGAGAATCTGCCTGCCAGTGCAGGGGACACGGGTTCGAGCCCCGCTCTGGGAAGATCCCACGTGCCGCGGAGCAGCTGGGCCCGTGAGCCACGACTACTGAGCCTGCGCGTCTGGAGCCTGTGCTCCGCAACAAGAGAGGCCGCGATAGTGAGAGGCCCGCGCACCGCGATGAAGAGTGGCCCCCGCTTGCCGCAACTGGAGAAAGCCCTCGCACAGAAACGAAGACCCAACACAGCCATAACTAAATAAAAATAAAAATAAATTTAAATCATATGGGCTTCTAAGAAGACCTCTGCTTTAAAAAAAAAAAAGAAAAAAGAAAACACAGAGGCAAATTATCACGACCTTGGCAGTGGTTTCCTAGATACAACACCAAAAGCACAAGCTACCAAAAAAAAGAAAAAAGATAGATTGGACTTCTTAAAAATTAAAATATTTTCTGTTTCAAGGATACATCCTGGCAAGGATATATCCTGGCGAGGGTACTTCTTTGCCATTATATTGCTTCAATAGCCCTGAATTTAAAATTGCATAGGTATGATACTGGCATAAAAATGGACCTAGAGATCAGTGGAGTAGAACTGAGAGTCCAAAAATAAACTCTCACATTTAGGGCCAATTGATTTTCTACAATTGTGCCACAACGATTCAATGGGGGAAGGGATAGTCTTTTCAACAAAGGGTGCAGGGAAAACTGGATACTCACATGCAAAAGAGTGAATTTGGATCCCCTACTTGTCACCATATATGAAAATTAACTCAAAAGGGATCAAAGACCCAAATATAAGGCCTAAAACTATAAAACTCTTAGAAGAAAACATAGGTGCCAATCTGTATGACCTTGGATTAGGCGGGCAGTGGTTTCTCAGATATGACACCCAAAGCACAAGTGACCAGAGAAAAAGTAGTTAAACCGGACTTCATCACAATTTAAAACTTTTGTGCTTCAAAGGACACTATCTAGAAATTGAAAGATTGGAACCCTCCTCTATTGCTGGTGGAATTGCAAAATGGTGCGGCCGTGGTGGAAAACAGGTTGGCAGTTCCTCAAAAAAATAGACATAGAACGTGTGACCCAGCAATTCTTCTTCTAAGTATATATCCTAAGAGAATTGCAAACCGGTGTTCGAACAAGTACTTTGTAAACAAACGTTCATTACAGCACTATTCACAAGAGTCAAAAGGTGGAAACAACATGCTACAACATGAATGAACCTTGAGAACATCATGCTAAGTGAAAGAAGCCAGACCCAAAAGGCCACAGATCGTATGATTCCACGCATACACGATGTCCAAAATAGGCAAATCCATAAGAGACAGAAATAGATTAGTGGTTGCCAGCACCTGGGGGAGGGAAGAATGGGGAGTGACCGCTTAACGGATATGAGGGTTCATTTGGGGGTGATGAAAATGTTCTGGAATTACGTAGCAGTAATGGTTGCGCAACCCTGTAAATCCACTAAAAACCACTTTAAAAGGGTGAACGTCATGGTATGTGAATTCTAGCTCAATAAAAATAAGCTGCACGGGCCGCACTGAGGGCGGGGTCAAGATACATGGGTCAAGAGCATGGGCTTCAGAGTCGGAGGGACACGGATTCAAGTCTCAACTCCCTCCCTTCCTAGCCAGTGCCCTTGAGCTGCTTGCTGAAAGGTCTGCTTTCACTCTCTGCTCCCTGAGACCTGACCAGTAAAACGAGGAGCTATTCATTGAAAGGTGTTGGGGAGAATTTTCTAGAGGGCTTTACCCAGGAGGCAATGGGCTGCCTTGAGAGGTAGTGAGGAGCGGGTCGCTGGAGGTGTTCAAGCAGAGCCTGGATGGGTCCCGGGCCGGTCTGGGCCAGACAGCCTTGGGCAGCTTAATGTCAGGGATTCCACAGTGAGTCAGGGGACGACGCTCTCTAGTGAACTGGTGGAGAATGACAGTAAATAACGTGGTGACAGGCCCCGTTCAGGAAACAGCCTCTGTAAGGAGGTGGCTGCCTGCATGCAGTGCGCGTGTGTGGCCCTCCTCCTGGGGTACAAAGAAAACCCTGCTCGCTCCAGCCTCCTCCTGAGAATTAAACAGGCAGCCCTCCTTCTCTTCTCTTGGGGCGCAGCTCCAGGGAAGACCAGCCTGGGGGGTGCCGGGTGAAGGCGCAGGGAAGGGTAGGTCTCTGCGGGGACAGGCCCCTCCCCCGGGGGAGAGGCTGGGGCGGAGCGGGGCTGGTCCACGCCACCGAGTGAAGGCGGGTCGCCTTCACGCCTTACCTTGGAATGCTCCTCCAGTCGTGGAGCTATGTTCTCCCCTCAGTACCAAGGAACCCGGCCCCGTTTCCCAAATCCTGCTCCTCAATCCTCGAGCAATTATCCTTTTGAAAAGTTGACTATTAAAGTGCACACATTGGGCTCCCCTGGTGGCGCGGCGGTTGAGAGTCCGCCCGCCGAGGCGGGGGACGCGGGTTCGGGCCCCGGTCCGGGAGGATCCCACGTGCCGCGGGGCGGCTGGGCCCGTGAGCCACGGCCGCCGGGCCTGCGCGTCCGGAGCCCGCGCTCCGCAACGGGAGAGGCCGCAGCAGGGAGAGGCCCGCGTACCGCAAACAAAAACAAACAAACAAACAAATAAAGTGCACACATTAGTTGCTTCATTAACGAACATCTTCTCCCATTCTGAGGGTTGTCTTTTCGTCTTGTTTACGGTTTCCTTTGCTGTGCAAAAGCTTTTATGTTTCATTAGGTCCCGTTTGTTTATCTTTTATTTCCATTACTCTAGGAGGTGGGTCAAAAAAGATGTTGCTGTGATTTGCGTCATAGAGTGTTCTGCCTATACAAGCAGCTCATGCAGCTCAATATCAGAAAAACAATTTTATTTTTCTCCAACCCTTTCAATAAATGTGACCACCAAGATGCAGAAAAACAAAAACAACAACCCAATCCAATAATGGGCAGAAGACCTAAATAGACATTTCTCCAGAGAAGACATACAGATGGCCAACAGACACATGAAAGAATTCTCAACATCACTAATCATTAGAGAAATGCAAATCAAAACTACAATGAGGTATCAGGTCCCACGGTCAGAATGGCCATCATCAAAAAATCTACAAACGATGAATGCTGGAGAGGGTGTGGAGAATAGGGAACCCTCCTGCACTGTTGGTGGGAATGTAAATTGATACAGCCACTGTGGAGAAAAGTATGGAGGTTCCTTAAACAACTACAAATAGAACTACCATATGACCCCGCAATCCCACTCCTGGGCATATACCCTGAGAAAACCATAACTCAAAAAGAGTCATGCACCCCAATGTTCACTGCAGCACTATTTACAATAGCCGGGACATGGAAGCAACCTAAGTGTCCAACGACAGATGAATGGATAAAGAAGATGTGGCACATATGTACAATGGAATATTACTCAGCCATAAAAAGGAACGAAATTGGGTCATTTGTAGAGATGTGGATGGACCTGGAGTCTGTCATACAGAGTGAAGTAAGTCAGAAAGAGAAAAACAAATACTGTATGCTAACACACATATACGGAATCTAAAAGAAAATAAAATGGTTTTGATGAACCTAGGGGCAGGACAGGAATAAAGATGCAGATGTAGAGAACAGACTTGAGGACACGGGGAGGGGGAAGGGTAAGCTGGGACAAAGTGAGAGAGTGGCATGGAGATATATACACTCCCAAAATACTGTATGCTAACACACATATACGGAATCTAAAAGAAAATAAAATGGTTTTGATGAACCTAGGGGCAGGACAGGAATAAAGATGCAGATGTAGAGAACAGACTTGAGGACACGGGGAGGGGGAAGGGTAAGCTGGGACAAAGTGAGAGAGTGGCATGGACATATATACACTCCCAAATGTAGAATAGCTAGCTAGTGGGAAGCAGCCGCATAGCACAGGGAGATCAGCTCGGTGCTTTGTGACCACCTAGAGGGGTGGGATAGGGAGGGTGGGAGGGAGACCCAAGAGGGAGGGGACATGGGGGTATATATGTACGTATAGCTGATTCACTTTGTTATACAGCAGCAACTAACACACCATTGTAAAGCAGTTTTACTCCTATAAAGATATTAAAAAAAATAAATTTCACATATTAGATTCATATGAAAGTCCAGACTAGGGGAGTCTATAGAGACAGAAAGTAGATAAGTGGCTGCCGGGGGCTGGCAGGATGGAGAGGGTATGAGGTGTCTTTAGGGGTTGACAGGAATGTTCCAAAATTGACTCTGGTGATGGTTACACATATCTGTGAACTTACTAAAAATCATTGAATTGTCCACCTCGAATGGGTGGACAATTGTATGGTATGGTATTGTATGGTATGTGGCATATGTCAGTAAAGCCGGGCTTTTTTTTTTTTTTTTTTAAAGAAAGCAGTCCTTTGTTAGCTGACTTACCTCTCTTGAAATTTCCAAGAACTGTCAGAGGACTGCATGCCATGGGTCTGTCTGTCTGTGCCTGGCCTGCATGGGCATCGTTCTCGGGCCCGTTGTCGTTGGCGCTAGGGGCTGCACCACGGGGCCGGGGGCTGCACTCTGACTGCAGATGGCTGGCGAGGCGCACTGTGTGCAGGCAGCGGTGAGAACTCTCTGGAAGGCATTTAATATAGTGACTCACAGGGAAAATGAATTCAAATTGGCTTGGCATCGGGCCAAGAAAAACTGCCTGAAGAGGCTGTAAACAGAAGGTAATGGATTGAGTTGAAGGAGGGCTAGCGGGAAGGCAGCGCGGGAGGCCCGGCCACACGGCCCCCAAGGCAGCTAGCTGGGGGCTGGGGAGTGGGGCGCTGATGTGGTGACTGGCACGCTCCGTGCTAGACTGGGGACTGGGCCCTGGGGCCTAAGTCCCGCACTCCCACTCTGGAGGCCCTGGCACCTGGTCCCTTCCCCCAGGCCACAATGCTCCCTGTCGCCCGGCTCTCCCTGGCATTCCTGATGCTGCTGTTTGCACCTTATCTCCCTGCCCACCGTGAGCTCCTGGACGGCAGAGAGGGGCAGCTGCACACAGATGATCGCTTGTGTCTGCCCCAGACAGGCCCTGGAGGGCTGCCAAGGGGCCCCATTTTTTTAAGCCCACCCCACACTAGACAAAAGTACTAACGCAAGCCTTTACTTCCAGTCGTCTGTGCTGGGAAAATAATAGGTTTCTTTATGGGTTTTCCAAAAAGGCGCTATGATGTCTTTGTTTTTTTCCCAGATTCATTGAGGTTTAATATACATAATGTAAATTGAGGTGTACAATTCAGTGATTTTTAGGAAGTTTGTATAGTTGTGCAACCATCACTACAATCACTTTTTAGAACATTTCCATCACTGAATATGTCTTTTAAAGTCCACATTGCCCCCGTATTCGGATAAACCCAGAGGTGCAAAATGTCCCCTTTCTTCCCCTTCCCAGCTCTCGGAAGTGAATGCTCAGTGACCTGGGGGCCAGCCCCCCGGGTCCTCCACGACTCTGCTACTGAGTGCTCGTGTGACCATGGAGAAGCCCTTCCCCTCTCCGGCCAGTTTTCCCTCCTGGAAAGTGGCGAAGATGGCACTGGGGAGGGGGCGTGGCTGTTCCTCGGAGGGCCGTCCAGCTCCGGCACCATGCGAGGATCTCTGCCCTGGCATGAGGGAGCTGCAGAGCCCTGCAGGTCTAGAGCCTATCACCTGGGCCCAGCTGGCACCTGCACAGGTCAGAGCGGGGGCATGGAAGGCTCCAGAGGCTTCCTGGGCACAGTGCTTGCACACTTACCGTCCCTGCAGCTGGAGGTGTGGCCTCACACATTTGCCCTGCCCCTGTGGCCCTCACTGCCTCCCCTGGCTGAGTGAATTCAAATAAACGTTTCCTGAACGTCTACTAAGGGCCAGGGATCAGGTGGGGCGGCCCCGCAAGGGATGTGGACGTGAGCAAGGCATTTCAGGCCTTGGAGAGCCCCACGTTCTGTGCAGCAAAGGAAGCGGGGTATATAAGTTTCCTATTGCTGCTGTAACCAACGGTCACAATTTAGTGGCTTAAGACAACACCTATTTATGACCTTACGGTTCTGGAGGGCAGAAATCCGAAATGGGTCTCCCTGGAGTAAAGGCAAGGTGTTGGCAGGGCTATGTTCCTTCTCTCCAGAAGAGAGAGTCCTTCCCACTAGGGGAGGGTCAAATTCCTTGCCTTTTCTGGCTTCTAGAGGCTGCCCCCATTTTTTGCCTTGGGACCGCATTGCTCAACCTCCGCTTCTGTCGTCACATCTCCTTCTCTGACTCTGACCCTCCTGCCTCCCTCTTATAAGGACATTGGACTCACGCAAATAATTCAGGATAGTTGTCCTATCGCGAGATCCTTATCTCTGCTAAGTTTCTTTTGCCAGGTAAGGTGTGATATCCAAACGTTCCCAGACTTAGTATGTGGACATCTTTGAGAGTCATTATTCTGTCCAGCCTACAAGGCTTCAGTTGAGCAGCCCCTTTGGGTGCCACCCAAGTAGGCCAGGTGAGAACACTCCAGACAAGCAGACCCAGCCTTACAGCACGTGTTCACACACACACACACAGACACACACACACAGACACACACACACACACACACACACACACACACGCTCGTTGTCATTTTTTCCCAAACCATTGGAAAGTAAGTTGCTGATGTGATGCCCCATTACCCCTAAACACTTCAATGTGTATTTTCTAAAACCCAGGACACTCTCCTATATAATCACAGTACACACAGCCGAAGCGGGTAATTAACATTTAACACTACTACCGGATCCATAGACCCCACTGAAATTTCTCTGATTGTCCAGTCATCAATGTGTTTTGTAGCAAAAGAACAAACGCACAAATAACAAACCTACTTGGGTCCCGGCCTCCCGGGCGCGTTCCGCCGCGGCGGTCCACCCTTCCAGCCCCGAGTTCCGTCCACCGCCTCCACCTTCCGCGCCGCGCCGCTGCTCAGCGCGACTGTCTCCGCCTTCCATCGTCGCGCGGCCCCTGCGGCGGCGCCCGAGCCCGCACGGGCCCCACCGGGGACCTGCGCGTGCCGGCGCGGGCGAGGCGGGCACAGAGGGCGAGGACGATGGCCTTGGGGAAGCAGGATACGCTGCCATCAACTCCATGTCGGACCAGATCAACTCTCGCCTGGACGACCTAGAGGAGAAGGACGAGCACCTCCACGCCCGACTCCAGGAGCTGCGTGACTCCAACCGGCAGACGCAGCTTGAGTTCCAGCAGCAGCTTGGGGAGGCCCCCCGCGAGGCAAGCCCCTCGGCTCTGGGAGCCCCCAGCCAGGCCCCAGCCCTGCCTCACTGGGCCAGGCTCTGGCCTGAGTGCTCACCACCTGGCTTAGATACCTTCTCAGGGGCTGGCCTACAGATCTCCTGGGGGGCCTGCCTGCCTAGGCCACCCTTCGGCTACTTCCCTTGGCGTGCCTGGGCCCACCCCTCCTCCGGGCATCCTCTCCTGGGGCCAGGTGTAGGCCAGCGACCCACCCACCTTGCCTGCCCGCCCAACTCCTGGACACTCCCCGCGCTGCCCAGGCCTCGAGGGTCCACGTTAAACGGGCCTCCAACAACAACAGCAACAAAAACCCACCTTGACCACCAACAATAACAACCCCCGACAAAAAAGCCTTTCGTTTTTCCCCTTTCCTTTCTGGTCTAAGATCCAATCCTCAACCACATGTTGTATTTAGTTGACATTTCTCTTTAGTCTCCTTCAATCTGGAATACTTTCTCAGTCTTTCCTTGTTTTGTATGACCTTGACCACTTTTGAAGAGCACAGGCCAGTTATTTTGTAGATTGTCTCTCCGTTTGGGTTTGGCTGATGTCTCCTCAGGAGCATCTGAGGAACGATGTGTCCTCAGGACATCATATCAGGAGGTCTAGGATCCTGGTTTGTCCCCTTACTGAAAAAATTAACTTTGATCCCTTGATTAAAGTGTTGTTTGCCAGGTTTTTCCACTGTAAACTGAATGAGCAAGGATTCTATATTTATTAATTTATAAGTAATTAATGAGTATTGGGGGAAATACTTTGAGATTATTAGATATCTGTTCCTCATTAAACTTTCACCCACTGGTTTTAGCATCCATTCATAATTCTTGCCTGAAGAATCAATCATTATTATCATGGTTGCCAAGTGAGGTTTTCCCAATTCCATCATTCTTTCTACATTTATTAACCGGCATTCTACTATAGAAAAGGCTTTCCCTCCTCTCCCACTTGTTTGTTTATATCAGTATGGGCTCGGGAATTCCTATTTTATTCAACAGTTAATACATCATTCATTACTCTCATTTTTTATTTTGACACTCATATTGTCCCAGACTTGGTCCATGGGAGCCCCTTCAAACTGGCTTCTGCATCCTTTTAACCTGTCCCCACCATTCTCTGAGTCCATCCTTACACTCCTGGCAATACAAGATGTTCTAGGCTCATCTGGCAACTTTACCGCCACCAGGGAGTCAACAATTTCTCTAACTCTGGTTCATTTAAAATTATTTAGAAGCCAAGATCTGGGGGCTAGGTGTGCTCGTTGTTACTGGGATGTCATGGTGTCTAGGCCCTCTCAGCGGACAGAGCAAGGAAATATATGTGTCTATGATTGCACACGGGTACGCACACACACGCATCTACGCCCGTACCTCTGTGTCTCAAACCGGGAATGCACACCAATTCCTGCCTTTCGAGTCCAACAACCCAGAGTTTATTCTTGCCCTCCACTTTTCCATATTTGCATTTCCCTTTTCCAATAATGAGAAACCTGGTCCTTATTATTCTCAACATATTAACTTGTTCACTCAGTTCCCCCATATAACACTACTCTCCTGGTCACAAAGGCCGTCTCAGCTGTGGCCCACTGGGCCTGCCAGCTGGACCTGCTGAGGCCCTGCCCTGGCCCAGCCCAACGCCGCTGGACCTGACACCAACGTGCTGTGGAACCTTGGCCCCCTCTCTTGGCTCCCTTCATCTCACCCAGGCAACAGGAGTGGCAGGTAGAAGTCTGTGCCTCTTCCAAGCAATGTGTGGGGCTAGGGCGTAGGGAAAGGCTGGGGCGTGAGAGATGTGAGTTAGCGCTTCTCAAACTGGGCCTCACAGAGTCCCCAGGGTGGCTGCTGACTGCGAGGGAGGGCTGGACAGCTCCGGACAAGTAAGGAGAAGTGTGAGCTGGAGGGAGGAGATCAAACGTGTGTTTTCTTTGGAGGCTCTGGCAGTCCTGGGAGAGCGTGAGGGGAAGGGGCCGGCGGCTGGGAGAGAGGGATAAGACAGAAGGCAGAGAGACCAGTTAGAAGTTTGCTGCAAGAGGCCAGGGGGAGGGAATGGAAGTAGAAACTAAGGTAGTGGCCATGGCAGAAGATGGGATGGCCAAGTTTAGGGAAACCCTTTCCTTTCTGTGGCACTTCAAGGCCAACCTGAACGGTGAGACCTCAGTCAGAGACTGGGACTAAGAGGGAGTGCCACGGGGAGGGGAAAGGGCAGAGAGAGGGCAAAGGAAGGACCCTTTTGATTTGGAGACCACAGCAGGGCTTCAAAGTAAAGCCTCTGCACCGGGCAGATGAGGACACGGAACACAGAAGAGGCACTCTACCGGGGACAGCTCATCAAGGCCAGGGGAAGGGGTGAGCTCTTTGAGGGCCAGATAGTGTGTGTGAGGCCCAAGGTCAAGGCCTGCATTTTTGAGGTGGTGGGAGCGTGGGGCAGACAAAGAAGAGCCCGCGGAGGGAAGGAGGGGGGGACAGGAGAGAGTGTGACACGCCCTGAGCGGCAACTCACCCAGGCTGAGCCAGATCCCCGTTTGGAGCCTTGACCCACCATCCCTGAGAGAGGAGGCTGTCTCAGCCATCCTGGGCCTCTAGAGTGGCCCTTGTCCTTTAACTCCAGTGAACATTCCAATCCCCCCTCCCCGCCGGGAGATCATCCAGCAGGAAGATCCCAACCCTCTCCCACCTGAAGGAAGGCTCATCCATATGGGCCCCATTCAACCCCACGGATTCTGCAGTCTTTAAGCGCCCTCTCCTCCGTGCAGGTGACCACGATTTGCAGGAGGCTCTGAGGATTCAGAGGTTCTTAAAGAGTCACATGTAAATCCAGTCTCAAACCTTGTATTCCCCGTGGTCAGTTTCAGAGACTGGATTTACATGTGGCTCGCTCGGCCCCAGGGCTGTCTCTTCGTTGGGCAGAAAGTGACGCCACGACTTCTCTTCTCACCCACTCCTTGTCCTGTGTAAAGCCACCAGCCCACCTCTATCTCCTCTGCTGCCTCCACCCTCCTGGGAAGGTCCAAAACGCTCTAAGAGGTCACGTTCCCAGGGGATCATGACAGCAGGGGCCGGAGCCAGGGTGGAGGGCGAGGCCCCCGGGGCCTGGTTCTCCTGCTGCTGCCCGCGCAGAGCTGCTCCCCCTCCTTGCCAGGAGCACCAAGCACGTGCTGCCCCAAGCAGGTGCCACGTCCCCAGCCAGCGGCGAGGGACCCACCTCCACGGCGCTCACAGGCCGGCTTGCACGTGGCTTCCTGTAAGCCACAAGCCGCCTCAGGCCGTGTTGGATGCATCCAGCTTCTCACAGGCGTGTGCTTTATAGACTGTCAGCAGTCTAGTATTTGCTGCTGACTTCCAGAGCCATGTCATATCCCACTTAGCGACTCGGGGAGGTCGATTCATTGACGGGCAGGCACGGAGCTCAGGGCGATCGCAGGCCTGGAGGGAGGAGCAGGGAAGGGCCCGGCAGGCAGCCAGGCCGGCTCACCTCACGGCGCCTGCCCCGAAGCCGGTGGTAATTAACATCCCTTCAATTCCAGCCACGGTTCTGGTTCTGCCGCTGCCCCTGGTGACAGGCCCAGGGCAGGTGCTACGGGAATCCAAGGTGAGGTGGCAGCTCAGCACTGCGGGGCCCGGGGCCAGGCGGCACGCGACCCCAGGGCCCAAAGCCCACAGGCCTGCTGGGACCGGGGCGCTCTGCCGGGGGCTGGGGGCTCCGTGCCTCCGGCGCCTCCCTCCCTCCGCCCACCCTTTCCCGCACTCACACCCACACACTCTCACACCACACATGGCCAACACCAGCCCTCCCAGAGCCATGCTCACACCTTCTCACACTCACACACAGATGCCCTCACGTACACACACACACGCTCATACACATGTGCCCCGTCACACACCCCGGAGCTGCCACACACACACACACACACACACACGCTCACACAGGCTCATGCAAACTCTCACTCACATACGTGTCTGCACGTACACACATACACATCCATGTCCCTTCACACAGCCACACCCTCAGGCTCACACACTCTCACACAAGTACACACCCATCCACCTTCCCACTCCCTCCTTCCAGGTCTCGCTCTCTGCACTGTCATTTGTGGCAGTCGACAATGCAGAACATGGTAGACGATACAGTACACGGCGCAGAAACACACTGCTTTGACCAAGCCTCGAGAGCCCCCTGCCAGGTGACAGGAAACACAGGGGCTAGACACACGTGTCTCCAGCACATGCATTCAGTCAGTCAGTCAGTCTGTCTGTCACATCCTCCTAAACATTGATTGAGCACCTACTAAGAACCCAGATGTCAAGAATACGTGCAGCCTTGAAGAAGACACAGTCCCTGGCTGGCAGAGCTCACGGTCTAGTGGAAAGGCATATGCATCCACGTCCAGCTTTCTGCTGGGACAGCTGCTCTGTGGGCACGTCAAGGAAAGGGCCCTCCCTGACCAGGCTGACCGCGTAACAGAAGTCCCTGCTTGCTCCGTGCTTGGGGGATGGGGGAGCCATACGTGCAAATAAACGAGCTCTGTGGTCGGCAAACTTGAGGGCACATCTGCATCCCCTGGAGGGCTTGTTACAACACAGATTCCTGGGCCCCAGCCTAGAGTTTCAGAGTCTGTAGGTCTGGGGTGGGGCCTGAGCACGTGCATTTCTTACACGTTCCCCGGCGACAGGGGATGCCACTGGTCTGGGGCTCACGCTGGAGAACAACTGCGCCAGCTCAGGCCCTGCCGTGGGCGTCCGTGTGGGGAGGGGCAGGAGCACGTCTGGCTTAGGGGAGCAATGGGCTCCGCCAGGAAAGGCTCGTAATTATACAAAGACAACTATATTCGTTTCCTAGTGCTACTGGAACAAATCACGACAAACCGAGTGGCTTTAAATAATACAGATATATTGCCTTATCATTCTGGACGTTGGAAGGGTCTCGCTGGGCTAAGATCAAGGTGTCAGTAGAGCCGTGTTCCTTCTGGAGGCTCTAGTGGGGAATCCATTCCTCCCCCTTTCCAGCTTGTAGAGGCCACCTGAGTTCCTTGGGTCATGACCGTATCACCCCAGCCTTTGCTTGGGTCATCACATCCTCTCTCTGACCCTCCTGCCTCCCTACTCCCTATATAGGACGCTTGTGATTAGATTGGGCCCGCCTGGATAATCCAGGACCATCTCCCCATTCCAGGATCCTTATTTGAATCACACCAGCAAAGTCCCTTTTGCCTTGTATGGCAGCATATTCATAGGGATTAGGGCATGGACGCATCGGGGGCGGGGGCGTTATTCAGCCGACTACAGCAGTGGAGGTTAGAACCAAAGAGTAATGGCAGCTAATCCTAAGAGAGCACCTACTACAGGGCAGGCACGGCCCTAATGGTGTCACACCCGCCATCTTGAATTTTCACTGCAGCCCCATAAAGTAGATCCAGTGGGACGCCCGTCTTATGGCTGAGGAACCAAACTTAGAGAGGTGAAGTGATCTTGAAACCCACGTGGTTGGTGCGGGGGGAGGGCCAGGAAGCTGTTACAGGAAATCCAGATCTCAACCTGGGACCCAGCAAGGGGAAATGGTCAGCTTTAGGTTTATTGTGTGTTAGAAGTGGATGGTGACCTCCCAGAAGCCCCCTAGTCCCAGGACTGCACCCTAAGATCGTGGGAGAGGTGTCTGCATCTGGGTACTTATCCCTCTCTTGCAGAATTTATCAGTTTAACCCTACAGGTGTGCCTCCAGGGCAGAGCTTGGACCTTGTTCTTGTGGCTGTCATAAGAAATTATCACAAAGTTAGTGGCTTAAAATTACAGAAATTGAGTCTCTCTCAGTTTTGGAGGCTAGAAGTCCAAAATGGGTCTCACTGAGCCAAAATCCAGTTGTTGCAGAGTCAGAGTTCCTCTGGAGGTTCTACGGGAGAATCTGTTCCTTGCCCTCCTGCAGCTTCTGGTAGCTGCCAGAATTCCCTGGCTTGCGGCCACATCACTCCAGTGCCTGCCTTCATCTTCACACGGCCTCCTCTTCTTCTGCGTGTGTGTCATAAAATCTCCCTCATATGTGATGGCATTTAGAGCCCACCTGAATAACACAGGCCAAGCTCCCCATCTCTAGATCCTTAACCTAATCACATATGCAAAATCCCACTTGCTATATAAAGTAGCATTACCAGGTTCCAGGGATTAGGACCTGGATATCTTTGGGGGCATTATTTACTCTCCCACAACCCGCAAGTCCCTAGCCTGGAGCGCGGCTCACAGGAGGTGTTCAGAAAGATGTTTGCGGGCTGGCTGAATGAATTGCAGTTTGAACTCTAAACTCTAAACCCAGTGGCTTTGATGTGGATTCTGGGCCCCCAAGCCAAGGTTTATTTTGGAGTTGTTTACTTGTCCCTGCACTGGGGGAAGAAGCTGTTATAGTTAGTTGTGGGCTGTAGGGAATAGAGACAGAGGAGTCCAAGGTCACGAGTACTAGGCTAGCTGGGCTCCTTAGAGTAAGCTGATCACCCTCTCTGGGCCTTGGTTTCTGCAGTGGCAAAATCAGATTTGCAGTTCTTGTCCTGTCTTGCACTAATGCTTCCAGGCATTGGCGCGATGACTATGTGAAGTAGGAATATCGCGTGTTATATGAATTTCAAGCTTGTTGGAAATATAGTTATAGAGTTTAAAAGGGGGTAGAGGGAAGAGGGCAACGTTCCACTCAAAGGATTGCATCTCTAATGGTGGAATTTAGGTCTGTGGGAGGCCTGTAGGAGCCTTCCAAACCTCGTGGCCTCCTCTAGCTACCATTAAAGTGGCCCCAGTGGTTCAGCTACGGCCTCTTCACGCTATTCTGCTACCCTGGGTACAGGGCTGGAGTGGAGGAAGGCTGCTCTGAGGGCTGATCTGTTGCTAGCCTTCCCTCTGCTTCCCCCAGTGTATGAGCTGAAGCCCAGAAAGCCACGACACCCCTCGTGGCCCAGAGATGGGGAAGGGCTGCCCCAGGAGCCCAGGAACCCAGCTCCCAGGCCAGGGCGCCTTCCTTGGGGACCGAGGACACCTGAGTGGACTGGGCCCTGGAGAAGAAGAAACGCAGCGGTGAAGTTAAGTCAGATAGTTTCACTCCTGAGGCTTCTCTGTGAGCCCCAACATGCGGGCCCCTTCTGCAAACCAGGGCAGAGCGCACAGGAGAAGCAACTGAGTCATTAAGAGCCACCCTCAGTCTTCCTGTCCCACCTGTGCGCAGCGGGTTTTTCATCCGGGCAGCGCTGACTCAGGCGTGGCTTGGCTACTGTGCTGCCAGGGGCCATTTATCAGTGACCTTTGGGTCCTGCAGTGAGTGAGAGGGAGGGCGCGTCAACTCTGGCACCAACTCTGGAGCCTCAGGGCTGCAAAGACCCCAGAGGCCATCTAATTCAAGCCCCCAGGAGCAGCCAGGGATGAGAAACAGGAACCAGTGAGGGCAGGTGGGCCAGAAAAGATGCTGAGAACTGGGAAGGAAGGGTCTAGGAGAGAAGAGGC
This sequence comes from Physeter macrocephalus, assembly GCF_002837175.3. Lineage (NCBI taxonomy): Eukaryota > Metazoa > Chordata > Mammalia > Artiodactyla > Physeteridae > Physeter > Physeter macrocephalus. Next base: position 118,455,505 of record NC_041234.1, read on the forward strand.
ACCCACCTAAGGGGCTGGAGCCAAGGTTGCGGTCTCCACTCGGCCACTGACGAGCCCTGGGACCTTGGGCAAATCACTTCCCCTCGCTGGTCCTCAGTTTCCCCATCTGTCAACGAGGGGGTGGGACTGCATTCAGTGGCTTATTCACTGGTTGGCCAAATATGCCTTGAGCACCTCCTGTATTCCGGGCTTATTCCAGGCTCTTGGAGCAGAGGATGCTGGGGGAGCAGAGAGGAAAGAGAGTGTTATCGTTGGACAGGTGGATGGGGAGGCAGGGTTGCACAGCGTCCCAAGGATCCAGCACCTGAGCTGAATGTTGCAGGCAGAGTAAGGGTGTGGAGTGAGAAAAAAGGGCCAAGGACAGAAGGAGCTGGATGTCGACATGTTTCTTCAGTGGCAAGATACACAAAACATACAACGTACCATTTTAAAGTGTACAATTCAGCAATATTTCATTCATTCACAGTGTTATGTCAACACTACCTCTATCAAATTCCAAAACTTTTTCATGATGCCAAAAAGAAACCCCCTCCCCGCTAAGGAGTCACTCCCATTCCTCCCTACCCGCAGCCCCTGGTGGACACTCATCTGCTTTCTGTCTCTGTGGATTCGCCTACTCTGGACACGTTCTATAAATGGAATCATACAATGTGTGGGCTTTTGTGTCTGGCTCCTTTCACTTGGCGTAATGTTTTCAGGGTTCATCCATGTTGCAGCTGTGTCAGTACTTCGTGCCTTTGTATGACTGAAAAATATTCCGCTGTACAGAGAGACCACAGTTTGTTTATCATTCATCATTGATGAACGTTCATGTATAATCCCTGTTTGGGTGGACAATCCTGGTCCCTGTTTGAGATCTTTGGGGTCTATACCTAGGAGTGGAATTGCTGGGTCATATAGGAGCTCTCTGTTTCACTTACTGAGGAACTAACAGGCTGTTTCCAAAGTGGTTGCACTAGTTTCTTGATACACTCCCACCAGCAGTGAATGAGGGGTCTGATTTCTCCACATCTTCACCAACCCTTGTTATCGGGCTGCTGACTTGTAAGGGGCAGGTGAAGGAGGAGGAATCGGAATGAGCCCAGGAGGAGCAGCTTGAGGTCTGGCAGGAGAGGAGGAAGAGGAGAGAGTGTGTGCGTGTAAACGGGCGTGGTCAACGTGGTGCAGAGGAGGAATGGGGGGGGTTCAAGGGAGAGCTTTGGTCGGGGCCGTGGGACTTGCACAGTGTCTTTTGATCTGGCTCCCCAGCTGGAGCAAGTGCTGAAGCCGAGGCCCGGCTGGCTTGACAGTTTGTTGGAAGAGAGACTGTCAGGACCCAGCAGCCAGGAAATCTGGCCGAAGCGGTACTAGGGGAGCCAGGGAAGACAGGATCTGGGGAAAGTCTGGAAAGCTGGGGCCGTGCTGGAACCATCCCCACCATTGAAATGACAGGTCCCTCTCTCTGAGGGGAGAAAGCCCCAGGGCCTGGCTCAGTGCCTGGGAAATGGTGGAACTCAATCATGTGTTTGGGTGAATGAGGAGAGGGAGAGAGAGAGAGAGAGAGAGAGAGAGGGAGAGAGAGAGTCTTCCCAGGAGTCCATTTGCATGAGATCCTGTGAGGTCCCTGGGGTGACCCGCAGGGCCGGGGGCAGGCGGTGGTGGCAGCTGCTGCGGCTGTGGGCAGCTGGGAGCTCAGGAGACGAGAGGCTGGCAGGCCAGGGTCATTCCAGGCCATGTCCCCCTGCCCTCTTTTCCTTGGCCTGCTCCCCACCACCCGATGTAAGGGCACCCGGTCCTGAGCCCAGTTGGCAGGGCCTGCGCCTGACCTCATTCCGTGGCGCCTGGTGCAGGCGGGGGGCCCAGTGAGCGGTGGAGGCTTGGACTGGCCTGGTGGGGGAATCCCAGGGCCCTGGGCTCTCTGAATGGCCTGCCCATCTCCCCGGGCTGCTCAGCTTTTTACTGGAACCTGGGAAGGCTGGACTCTTAGAACTGAAAGTAAGACCTGGAATGCAAGATGGGGAGAACTGGCAAGGACTGGGGGAGAGGGCCGGCAAGGGGGTGGGGACCACCCTGGTGCGCTGCTTCTTTTCCAGAAGGCATGTCACCCTTTCCAAAGCCTTCCCCCTACTCCGGAGGCTGGGCCAGCCTCCCAGCGCCCATTCTGGCGGGGACACCAGGGGCCTTTCCCCCCATCCGGCGGCCTCCCTGCAGATGCCTCGCCAAGGCTGTTCCCTTTCCCTGTCCCTTCACCCTCCTCCTTTCCCTTTCCTCGCCCCCCTCCGCATTTTCCCTCCCCTTTCCCCTCCCACCTCTGTTCTCCGCCCTCCCCGTCTGTTTCCCTCCCAAACCTCCTCCCTTTCTCCTTCTCTTCTGTTCTC
>NC_041234.1:118458014-118461337 GCF_002837175.3 Physeter macrocephalus
TCCCCTCCCCCCTCCCCCCGCAGTGCCCTCCCCCCTCCAGCACTCTCTCTCCCGCCTTCCCCACCCCCTCCTCCCCTCCCCCGTCCCCCCGCAGTGCCCTCCCCCCTCCAGCACTCGCTCTCTCCCGCCTTCCCCACCCCCTCTCCGAGTGGAGCTGGATGGAGCAGCCGGAGTGGCCTCACCTGCCCTCAGCCTTTCGTGCTTTCCTTCCAGTCTTTGTCCCCGGCTCAGGGAACGTACCAGGTGGAGCAGGAGGCTGGACCCAGTCTCCATGCCTTCTTCAGGGGCAGGGGGGACAGGAGAGGGAGGGTGGGGGGAGGTATAGGGCAGGGAGGAGCCTGGTGCGGGCTGTGGGGTGGGAGAGGTGAGTCCTGTCTACACCTCCCCCTGCACCATGCGGAGCTCCCCTCCTGCGCACAGCCGGTGGCCCCGGTCGGAGAGGAACTGATGACTGAAGTCAGGGCTGCTGTGTCCCCTGGATGCTTTCCGGGCACCTCTTGGCTTCTTTCCGCTGGACCAGCCGTGATGACAGCAGTGCTAGTGGAACCCACTACAGGGTGGCTGCCGGGAGGCCCTTTGGCCATCCGCCAGCAAGTCCCCACGCCGTGGAGGGGCACGCGCGTGTCCTAAAAGAGTCCTTTTGAGGTGAGTGTATGAAGAAATGAAGAGAGCGCTGAGCAGGCTGTCTGGACTTGGCCACCAGTGTGACCGTGGGCAAGTCACTGACCTTTTGGGGACTCTCCCCGAGCGGCTCTCCAAGTGTGGTCCCTGGGCCAGCAGCAGCGTCCCCTGGGAGCTGATCAGAAAGGCAAAACCACAGGCCCTCCTCCAGACTCGCTGACTCAGCCACTCTGGCGGTGGGCCCAGGAATCTGGGTTTTAGCAAAGCCCTCTGGGTGATTCTAATGTCCACCCAAGTCCGAGAAGCACGGTGCCAGACAGTTAGTCTCAGCAGTTCATCACAAACAGCGGGTGAGGCGCTGAGCCCTGGGGGTTGACGTTCAGCTGGAGATGCTTGCTCAGGCATGGCCCATGTTGTACGTGTGTGTGTGTGTGTGTGCACGTGTGCACACACACACACGTGCATGCACACACACGCACTTACTTTGTTTGCACGACAGTCCCTGACAAGCTCTGCCCCCCACTCTGTTGACAGGCTTGCTTTAGATAGATTTGATTACAGCAAAATTCAGGATTTCTTTCCATGAAGGACAGCACAGGTCGTTAACAGACAGGCAACAGATGGGGAGAAGATATTTGCTGTTTAGAGCTGACAAGGGATTAATGGGTAAAACATACATGAAAATTCTGCAAACTAACAAGAAAAAGACCCAACAGGAAAATGAGCAAAGCATATGAATAGGCAATTCCCAGAAGAAGAGACCCAAAAGGCTAGAAAGTAAGTCTGTGAAGAGATGCTCAGATTCATTAGTAATCAGAGAAATGCAAATTAAAACAATGAGATAGGATACACACATGTCGGATTGGCAAAAAGCAGCTATATGATGCCAAGCGTTGGCTAGGATAAGGAGAAAGGGGAACCACTGTGTGCTACTAGTGGGAGTCCAGCTAGATTGGTGCAGCTGCTTTGGAAAGCCACCTGGTGGCACCTACTCAGGTCAAGTGTACATGTCCACACTGACCCAGCAATCCGCCTTCTGGGTACAACCCCAAGAAATTCTCCTGCGGGACCACAAAGGGGCTATTAGTTCACCACGGTTGCTGTAGCAAATTATCATAACCTTAGAGGCTTGAAACAATCGAAGTTTATAGTCCTGAAGGCCAGAAGTCCAAAGTCGGTACCACTGGGCTGAAATCGAGCTGCCAGCAGATTCACACTCCTTCCACCCACTCTAGGAGAGGATGCTTCCTTGCCTCTTCCGGTTTCTGGTGGCTGCAGGCGTTCGTTGGCTTGTGGCCACATCACTTCAGTCTTCACATCGCCTCCTCCTGTGTGTGTGTGTGTGTGTGTGTGTGTGTGTGTTTGGCACATCCACCTGCCCTCCCTTTTACAAGAATACATGTGTACCGGTCGAATAGTGTCTCCCCAGAATGCATGTTCCCGCAGAACCTCAGAAAGTGACCTTAGGAAATCAGGTCTCTGCAGATGTAATTAGTTAAGGTGAGGTCATCCTGGAGTAGGAGGGACCCTTCATCCAATGACTGGTCCCCTTATAAAAGGAGGAAAGGACACATGGAGACATAAGGAAGGCCCTGTGAAGACGGAGACAGATACAGAAGGGATGCAGCCACAAGCCCAGGAACGAGGGCCTGGGGCCACCAGAAGCTGGAAGAGGCGGGAAGGATCCTGCCCTAGAGCCTTTAGAGGCCGTTCGTCCTGCTGACAGCTTGATTTTGGACTTCTAGCCTCCGGAACCATGGAAGAGTAAATGTCTGTTGTTTGAAGCCCCCTGGTTTCTGCCATTGCACTTCAGGCCCACCCTGGTAGGTGGAACACCTCTGCAGCCCCCGAGTCTCGATTTAATCACATCTGCATAGTCCCTTTTTCCATCTAAGGTCACATCACAGATTCCAGGGGTGAGGACCTGATATCTTCGGAGGCCATTACACAGTGTGCAGCCTACACGGACCCACACGAGGAAGGAGCTCACCATGCATTGCTGTGCTAACAGGGGGTCAGAGGCAACCTAGGTGTTCACCACTGGGGAAAAGGAGAAGTAAACGAGCAGTTACAAGCAGTAGACTGAAACGCGCAGCAGCGTGGAGTGGTAGCATACACGGGGCTGAGTGGAAAACGGACCCAGGAAGACACTGCACAAGTTCTCCAGGACACTCTCACTTGTGTTCATTGAAAACACATGGACACACTACCCTACACGTTTGCCAGAGCACACACTCGAGTGTTTGCTGCTGAGGGGAGGGAAAGTAGGGTGGCAAACAGGAATTACAGGGACTAGATGGGTGGATGGATTGATCCAGCCAGAGTGGGACCTCCCACACCAGTGATGGCAATGCCACGAATTGAGGACCGTCGTTACCTGAAGGCCAAAATAAACCGAGGAAAGTAGTCCCCGATGAGTCATTTCACGAAGGCTGCCCCACTCTGGAAGCGCCTTGGCTTGTTTTGCATAAAGATATCCTTTTTTTTTTTTTTTTTTTTTTTTTTTGCGGTACGCGGGCCTCCCACCGCTGTGGCCTCTCCCGTTGCGGAGCAGAGGCTCCGGGCGCGCAGGCCCAGCGGCCATGGCTCACGGGCCCAGCCGCTCCGCGGCACGTGGGATCCTCCCGGACAGGGGCACGACCCCGTGTCCCCTGCATCGGCAGCGGACTCTCAACCACTGCGCCACAAGGGAAGCCCTGAGA
>NC_041234.1:118461379-118476336 GCF_002837175.3 Physeter macrocephalus
TTTTTTTTGCGGTACGCGGGCCTCCCACCGCTGTGGCCTCTCCCGTTGCGGAGCAGAGGCTCCGGACGCGCAGGCTCGGCGGCCACCGCTCACGGGCCCGGCCGCCCCGCGGCACGTGGGATCTTCCCGGACCGGGGCGCGAACCCGCGTCCCCTGCATCGGCAGGCGGACTCTCAACCACCGCGCCACCAGGGAAGCCCATAAAGATATCTTTATGCCCGTGAGCTTCACCTTTCTTTCCTTTTGGGAAGGGAGGAACCACGTGGCCTCCAGAGTGGAGGGAGGACCCCGCCCCCAGCAACTCCAAGGAACAAAGAAAGCCACACGAATGCCGTGTGCCTTTGCCTGACCTCGTCGTTGGCTCACCCACTGGTCTTAGTTCAGCCCTCCCATGGTTTTGTTCATTCTTGGAATACGCAGAACACACCCTGCCTCCCTTTTTCCAGATACAATACTTCTCCCAATGCCATTTGATCAAGTAGCAGGAGTGCAAAATAGAACGAGGCCAGTGGCCCTGGAAACAGTCATGTAAATCACCATGGATTCCGAATCAGTTTGGTACCTGGTCTGCTGTTGTAACCTGTGGAGATGGGGTGGTGGATCGTGTTTGCTTCTTTCCCGTTGGGCTCCTCTCAGTTCCCTGTAAAGTTCCCTTTGAAAATGCCATCCTTCTTGGCTGTGCTTGGGAAGAAAAGAGAATGTTTTGTCTGTTAGTACCAAGGCCAGCGGGAAAGGGGGGCGGGTTACATTTTACTGTAACCTTTACTTTATCCCCTACAAAGGCCTTTTAGCAGAACTGACCTTCAGTACTTCTGAATCTAGCAACAAGAATAATCTCATTGTGACATTCAGCAAGGTTCTTGTTTGGGCTCTCTTTGATTCACTTAAGGATTCATATTTTCGGGTACACTAACAGCCGCTTAATTTTGCTATTCATTCCTGTCCACCTCATCCCTCCTGTTACAGGCATACCCGGAAGACTAAATTTCCAAACACAGGTGAGGAATCAAGCAGTGGTTTTTCACCTCTGAAGATGCTTTAACAGCCTGCTCAAGCTCTGTGCTCTTCGTGAACGAATATTTCATTTGAGCCTTGCCGCATTTGACACAGTTGGCAGGCCTTGTTCAAAACGGAAACTCATCTAGAGACGCCAATGTATCCTTAGCTATTTGCCTGGGAGACAGGGTTTTAGTCCGACGGGAAAGGGAAGACGAAAGAGCAGACAGAGGTAGCTTACCTCGTTTACTCCTCACAAATATTCCTTGTCTGCCTACCGAGAGGGGCCTTCAGCCAATCACCCAGCCCCCCAGACCCTCAGCCTCCCATCTGTAAATGAGGTGCTTGGAACTAGGTATGTGTTTTTACAGTCTGTTGGTGGAAAGTTCTGGGAGGTGCTTCAGGAGCCACCGGGGAGAAAGGAGACCTAGCAGGTAGGGATCTTGCCCCCTTTGTCAACCTGTACTTTCATCTGTTATCTCAAAAGCCTGTGGCATATGATTTCATTCCCAAAGTCCTTGATTTTGCTGCTGAAAAGGTATGAAAACCACTGGACTAGATAAACCCTAAGGGCCCTGTACTTGTTTCCTGTGGACACCATAACAAATGATCATAAGTTGAGTGGTTTGAAAAAACAGAAATTTACTCTGTTCTGGTTCTGAAGGCCAGAAGTCCAAAATCAGTATCATGGGACTGAAGCCTCTGGTGGCTGCTGACATTCCTTGGCTTGTGGCTGAATCTATCCAATCATCAAGACCTGTGTCTTCAAATCTCTCTCTTCTCTGTCTTTACATCTCCTTCTCCTCTGTCAGTCTAGTCTCCCTCTGTCTCTTCTTATAAGGCAACATGCGATTGCATTAGGGCCCATCCAGGTAATCCAAGATAATCTCCCCATCTCAGTATCCTCAACTTCATCACATCTGCTTCTCCATAAGCTTTTTTCTTTTTTCCCCCCATATAAGTTAACATTCAGAGGTTCTGACGGTTAGGGCAAGGATATCTACTGGGGGGCCATTTTGCAGCCGACCACAGACCTTCCCAACAATAAGATTCTAAGAATCACCTCTCCCCCAAATTCCCATCTTAGTAGCCTTCGCTATATTCCCATGCCTAAAAGAACCTAAAAATACAGCATTATTTTTTCATTCAGCTCAGAAGTAGGGAACTCAAACTTCATTCTTTCATCATGAATGCATGCAGATTTCAGTGCCCCACCCAACCCGGGTCCTTTTATCTCCATGAAAGTCTCATGGGAATTATGAGTTGGTTTTCCATTGGTTGGCCTGGCTGCCGGAAGATGCTGTGCTCCACGCATGGCCACCGGGCAGCATAAAGGGAAGCACCGGTGCTGGTCCCAGGGCTCGAGACCACAGTCCCGGCACCTGTCTCCCAGCTTGGCCTCTGCCCTGTGACCCGGCAGCATCTGTCTGCCCTCTGACGATAGGGAGAACACCTGCAAGGCCTCGCGGCGGTACCTTCTAGAATCTGTTTGAAAAAAAATGTTTTTCTGCAAGGATAGTTTTCTCCCCCTTCAATTTTTTTTTCTCGTCATAAAGTAATCCCTGCTTAGGGTCAAAAAGTATAAAGAAACAGCATAAAAGATGGCCCAGAGTTTCACCTTTCCAAGACAACCACGTGTACTGAATGCTTCTTATCTGCCCAGACACAGGCTAAGCGAACTCCATCCTTTATCCTCTGCCATCCTCGCAACTACCCCGTGAGGTGGGTCTTATCAGACCCATTTTACCTATGAGGAAACTGAGGCACGGGGAGATTCAACAACCAGCCCAAGGGCATGAGGAAGGGAACCCAGGTACTCCTGATTCCAAAGGCTGTGTTCTTGGGACTTCCCTGGCGGTCCAGTGGTTAAGACTCCGCGCTTCCACAGCAGGGGGCGCGGGTTCGATCCCTGGTCGGGGGAACTAAGATCCCCGCATGCCGCATGGTGTGACCAAAATACATAAATAAATAAACAAAGCCCGTGCTCTTGACCTCTGCACCCGCCACGCACCGTAAGTACAAGTTTGTGCTCGGAGCTGTCAAAACAATCTGCTGGTAAGGCTGTATGGTCCCGGGGGGCATTAGCCCACCGGGAGGACGCACCCTCGCTAGGATGTGTTCTTGCAAGGGCGTATCCTCACGGGGATTCACTTTTATTCTGTTCTGCTCGAAGCTTTGTTCCGTGAGGTGATTGCACCACTCTGGGTTTCTGGAGGGGAAGTTCGGTTGGCGGGGTACTCCTCTGGCTACAGGTTGACCAGCGGCTTGGGCAAAGCAAGATTACATCAGGAGGGCCTGAGAAGTGCATGAGACCTCCCATGCCCCTCCCCCGGGACTCAGTTTCCCATCTAGAAAAGGAAAAATTCACACTAGATGCTGATGGTCCTTCCACCTGTAAAGTTCTATGATGTATCAAGTGTCAACACCGTGGCATGCTAAGAGGGGATTTGAGCACCCATCATAAATATTTAAATTAGCTATAGCAACACGCGCTGAGCTCATCACAGAATCACCAGCACCCCGATTGCGGAGCGAGATCTGGAAGAGGGAGGGTGACGCCCAATTTGACACTCTCTTTGCTCTAGATCCCCCAATCAAGTGTTCCAGAAGCTGGATTTCCGTGTGATTCATCGTCGTGATTATCATCGTCGCTCTGCTAAGATGAAAGGCAGGAAGCTAGCGGGAGGCATTTCCCAGAGGCCGCGGCGGCGGCGGCGGCGGCGGCAGCAAGGCCACTGCGGATCTCTCTCCTCACCCTTGTTTTTTTTCTCAGCGCTTTTAGTTGGCCGCACTCATGACCAAATGCTGCCCCTCATCTCTCAACGCCGGCAAGCCAGTTCTACCTCACTCAGATTCTACTCCGAGATCCTAGCAGGGGCCAAACCTTTTGTGGGGCAGTGAGCTGTTCTATCCCTGGGGCTGGTACAGAAACCACTAGAACACCGGGGGCTTTCAGGCCCTTAGCAACAGTGTGAACAGTGCTGAGGAGGATCACAGGATCTCCGTGTGTGCTTGGGGGTAGCGCGGCAGGAGCCTGGCTGGAAGCAGATCTTTTTTTTTTTTTTTTTTTGCGGTACGCGGGCCTCTCACCGCTGTGGCCCCGCCCGTTGCGGAGCGCAGGCTCCGGACGCGCTGGCTCGGTAGTTGTGGCTCACGGGCCCAGCCGCTCCGCGGCACGTGGGATCTTCCCGGACCGGGACGCGAACCCGCGTCCCCCGCGTCGGCAGGCGGGCTCCCAACCGCTGCGCCACCAGGGCAGCCCTGGAAGCAGATCTTGAGGGGGTCTTTCTGTGGCTTTATCTCAAGGTTCCAGGGAGTCACGAAAGGATTTTAAAGTGAGCCGTAACAAGACAAATGTACATTTATAAAACATCCCTTGGGTCGCTGGCGTGGAGAACGAATAACATGTGAGGCTGGGCAGGTAGGCCAGTTAGGGGTCCGTCGTGGCGGTCCAGGGCAGAGATGATCACGGCTCAGTAGTGGGATGGGGAGAAGCTGCTGGATTGGGGAGACATTTAGAAGAGTGAGTCGCCAGGGTTTGGGGACAGCATGCATGCGGGAGATGAAGGGGTGATGGGAGCCAGGCAGGACGGGGTTGGGGGAAGGGCTGAGACTGGGGAGCTTGGTTTGGGACACACTGGCGTGAGGTCCTGGGAGGTCACTCATCTGATGACTGCAACAATTGCCCTCAGTCCCTTTGACTTTTGCTGCCCTTCTCTCGGGGGCTGTAGGCAGGCAGAAGGCTCCTGGATGGTCACTGTTTGCCCACGGGAAACATTCCGACATCGAAGCCTGTTAAAAAGACAGGGAGGGCTTCCCTGGTGGCTCAGTGCTTGAGAGCCCGCCTGCCGATGCAGGCGACGCGGGTTCGTGCCCCGGTCCGGGAGGATCCCACGTGCCGCGGAGCGGCTGGGCCCGTGAGCCGTGGCCGCCGAGCCTGCGCGTCCGGAGCCTGCGCTCCGCAGCGGGAGAGGCCGCAGCGGGGAGAGGCCCGCGTCCCGCAAAAACAAACAAACAAAAGACAGGGAAGCAGGAAACATTGATTGACTCCGGATTCTGCTCCAGGTGGCCTGGTGCCCTTCGGCAAAACACTTGCTTTCAGTCCATTTCAACTGTTTTTCAAAATATGCCTACGTATCTCACAGGACCTTTGTGGGGTGCAGGTTAGATGGTAGATATGCAAGCACCTTGTAAACTGTTAAGGGACAAAATACAAGGTAGCATTAGACCGTCATCATTATCATGTTCTATGATCTGACTTGGGCCATTTGTACTTTATGTGTACAGTTCCTTACCCTTTTCGTTTTATCTGGTTGTCCTTTTCTCTGATAACCAGTGAATGTGCAGGTCAGGTACGAGCATACCCAAAAGTAAGTGGAAACTTAAGATGATAATCTACATGTATCATGTTAAAAAAGAAGGCTTTTACTTGAAACATCTCAAGGCAGGCTGATCTGAGAGTCGCATCATATTGAAAAATGTGTCTAGAATCATTTGCAAAGATTACCAAGCAAAGGAGATCCATTTATGAATATAAACATACTTTTGTATGACTATAAACATCCGCCTCACCGCAAGACCACAGAATCCGAGCATCTCCACCCATTTATTCATTCGACGAATATTCACTGGGCATTTACAGCGCGCTTTCTTCTGGGCATTGGAGAAAGCGGGTGGGAGGATGGCTGCCCAGAGGAGCTTAGGCTCCAGCGCCCTGGAGATCATCTAGTATCTAGTGCAATTCCCTGACTGTCCAGAAGGGAAAACTGAGCTCCAGTGAGGGTCAGGGGTTTGTCTAGGGATTTTCCAAGGCCTCCTGCAGCTGTGGAGGAGCTCTGTGATCCTGTGATCCTAGGATGATAGTCCTTCTAAGATACCTCTGTGTGTTTGGATTTGGAAATGCAGAGCTACTTGCCCAGTACTTCAGAATCAAGCGATACTCCTTGGCGCCTCGGAATGCAGCAGTGAGGTTGGCCCTTGTCAATTACTCAGAATGTCCGTTTCACAAATGCACCTTCGTTCTACCTTGGACAAAACTCGCCCTCTCAGCAAACACTGGCCGGCTGAGCCTAGACTCTGTGCCAGGCCGTGGAGGCGGGGCCGTTGGGAGATGAGGAGCTCAGTCCTCGCTCTGAACCTGGCGATGTCAGTACCATGTCCTACCTGCCCCCTTGCTAGGGTTCTGGCCCCTCCCCACTCCCCGCTCAGGTGCCAGGAACCCAGGACCAGGAGCCCACTAGGTATTTAGAGGACAAATGCTGTTGTGCAGGACTGGTGTGGGCGCGAGGGCGGGTGTAGGGACGTGCATTCAGATGCACCGGTCCAGCTTGTCTTGATCCTATAGTTCAGGTCGCAGACAGCCCAGAGAGAGTTGATTTGCTGAGGAAGATGCAATTCCCAGCATAGACAACTGTTTCTTGGCTGTGGACAAATATGGTTCGGGCTTGTGCCACCTATGTCTGGGTTGTCCTCTGACTGCTACTCCTCTGCGTTGTCTGAAGAGCTCAGAGTGAGATCCGAGGTGACCATTAGAACCGTGAACACTTCTCGAGTGCGACATCGCACTGAGTGCTTCATAGGATCCCGCAACAACTTATGATGTGGGTACCGTTACTACTCTCAATTTTGCAAATGGAGACGCTGAGGGACGGAGAGCCGAGGTTGCTTTGCCCGAGTTGCACGGCTGGCATGTGGCCCCTGCTCTTTCCCACACACCTGACCTAAATGCTCCGCGGTGCTACTGGGACTTGGGAGCTCCCTTTGTGAGCCAGAGCTCACCCTCCCTGCGGTCCCACAGCACTGCCCTGGGTACCAGGCAGCCAAAGGGGCCTGCCTGGGGCTGTCTTCTATGAGTGGGGTAGATACATGCAACTCCCCTGCTTGGCTGAGTGAAGTCCTTTGTGGAATTGGCACCGGTCCTCTAGTTTTCTCACCACCTCTCCCCCCAATCAGAGAGGGCCGCCGCCTCCTCCTGAGAGGGCGTGCCCTGCACACCAGCATCGGGTAACACAGGCATGCCTTTGCTTTCTCAGGCCTTTGCTTTCTCAGGCCTTTGCTCATTCATCTAGTGTTTTTCTGAGCGTCTCCTGGGTCCCCAGCCATGTGCTCGTTGGGCCAAATGACATTTGTGAGGCATATGCCGCAAAGGAGACCAGAGGGAAGCAAGGAAAGTGTGGGCAGGGGATGTCCCCTCACTGGCTGGGGACTGGGCTGAGGTCTCAAGGGTGGCAGCACTTGCTTAGGGGCAGAAGGGGGGGGGGTCCAAGGCAGCAGGAACAGCAAGTAAGCACACACTCCCAGGGATGGGAGAGAGGGAACTGGCATTAAGAGTGAAGGGGGCCTTCCCTGGTGGTCCAGTGGTTAAGAATCCGCCTTTCAGTGCCGGGGACACGGGTCCAACCCCTGGTCGGGGAGCTAAGATCCCACGGCCCGTGCGCTCCAGAGCCCGCACACTAGAGTGCGGGCCGCAACGGAGATCCTGCAGCCACATAAATAAATATTTTTTTAAAAAGAGTGAAGGGAAGTTGGGGTCAGGGAGCAGAGGGTGGGGAAGAGGTTGCAGGAGCACGCAGGGTGCGCTCTGGTCTGCAGAAGTGGGGAGGAGAGGCCATGGAGGGCTGACGTGACAGCCAGATTTACAATTTGAAAAAAGATCACGCTGGCTCTGGCCGGGAGATGGGCAGGTCACAAATCCAGCTAGTTTCCCCGCCCTCACTGCCAAGGTCTCAAATCCAGGCCCACACCGGCCTCTGGCCCCCTCTGGCCCATCCCCCCCCACAGCGACAGGGGAGAGCTTTCTCAGCTGGAGCTCTGATTGGGTCACCACCTGCTCAGAATTCTGCCATGGCCCCCCATTTTCCGGAGTCTCTGAAAACCCACTGTGTCTGCCAGGACAACCTCTGTGTCTCCAGAGCGGCTCTTACCGCCCCGTTCCCTGGCCACTGTAGCTTTCGAGTCTTCACGCCGGTTCAGCGCACACTTTCACACCTCCGTTCACGGTGGAACCCTCGCTAACCCTGGATGCCAGGCTCAAAGTGACCTCCTGTGCTCAGAAAGCCTTCCCGGACCCGCTCCACCTTCCTCTGGCCTTCGCCTCTTCTCTTTTGCTGGCAGTTATTTCAGCCTCGACCCGTTTACTGCCGTTGGCGCGGTCTGCTCTCTGGAGGTTGCGAGTTGCCTGAGGGTGGGGACTCTGCCTTAAGAGTTAACAAATCTGAACGGAGTCCCCGCGCTGTGCTCCCCGCTGGGGAGATGGCAGAGAACAGAGCAGACGGAGTCTTTGCTCTCACGGGGCTCACTGTCCAGTGGGGAGACTGACAATCAGCAGGACAAATGTAAAGGTGTAGGGAGTGAGCGCACGAGCTCGTGTTAAGTGTATGTGGATAAATAGAGCAGGGGGAAGGAAGGCAGGGGATGCGGAATCGTGGCTTTCAGTTTTCAATAGGGTAGTCAGGGAAGGCGACATTGGAGCAAAGATCTAAAGGAGGTGAGGGCAAGAGCCTCGCAGATATAGGGGGGAAGATCGTCCCAGGCAGAGGGAAGAGCATGTGCCAAGGGCCTGGGGTGGCTATTCCCGAGGGTGAGGAGAGACTTGAGAGATAGAATCAGAGGTGAGTGCGGTGAGGGCGAGTGACTTGGGCTGTACCCTGAGGGGATAGGGTAAAGGTCCGAGGGTCCCGAACAGCGGAAGGACAGGGTCTGACTTAGCAAGTTGCCTCCGGCCGCGGTGCAGAGACAGCCTGAAGCTGCTGGGGCGGATGACATGTATGCTGATGAAAGTGTCATCCTTGGCAGAGTCAGGTTCTATCACTGGCCACTGGGCCTGTTTCTAAAGGCCTTTTCCCAGAGGACTGGGCATGTGGAGGGCCTTTGCAAGGCTACATTTCGGGTTCGTTTTGGTTTGGGGGGAGGGGCAGGGTGGGTGAAGGTAGGAGAATCATTCTCTTTGTGAAGCCCCACCAGCCATCCTAAGAACGATGATGCCCAAAGAGATACCAGGGACCAGCCGCTGCCCCTCCTTCTCCTGACGGGAAAATTAGGCCCAGAAGAGGTCATGGGCGAGATCTTCAGCTCTCCCCTCCCCACCGCAGGAATCCCTCTGGTTCAAGTGAGGAGAAACAGTTTGTACCGTTTCCCAAAGAGGGGGATGCTGGCCCACTGGCTGCTCAGTGAGTCAGAGCCAGGCCTTTGCATCCCTCGGGCGGTCAGAGAAGGGCCCGCGGTATCAGGTGCTCAGAAACCCGGGGTGGCTCTGAGAATCTGGCGCTGCGCTCTAGGTGCCAGGGGGCCTGGGGCGAGGCGGTCTAGACCCAGTCACCCAGCAGTGGGTAAAGTCTTCAAGGCCTGACAGGGCAGGACTGTTCCGGAACGGGCCGGGTCAGCGGAGGTGACCCCACTGAGTGTCTCCTCCCCTCCCCGCCCTTCCCCCATCACAGCTCTCCCAGGACTGGGTGCCTGGGAGAGCGGGGACCCTTCATTTCATCTTCATCTTCCCCAGGAACCCTGGCCTGCCTGGCACGTGCGTGACTCGGGGTGGGCTTGCGTAGATGAGGGCCGTGCGCCCATAGGGCAGTATCGTGGAGGAGGAAGTCCTTCGGTCGTTGCCCCACTTCTCACTTTCAGTCAATGTGAAAGGGGGGCCGGCAGGCCTGCAGGCGCTGGTGTGGCCGCTGTCCCGTTAAAGAGCACTGGCTCCCGCACTCCCTTCCCGGCGGCCTGACCCGTGGCCTTGGGGGCAGGCGAGGTGGCGCAGGCGGGCCCCGCCCTCCCATCTGTTCCCCACCCGGAACCCCTTCTTCTCCAGGGCGCCGGCTGCCCCTGCCACCTCGCCAATGGCTATTGCACCCACAGTGGAGCTGAGCTATTAAGAGTAAGACAAGCTTGGGACTTCCCTGGTGGTCCAGTGGTTAGGATTCCACGCTCTCACTGCCAAGGGCCCACGTTCAGTCCCTGCTCCCTGATGGGGGACCTGAGATCCCACAAGCCCCACGGCGCGGCCCCCAAAAAAGAGTAACCCCAGCGTGACACTAAGGGTCAAGAGACCAGTCTTCCAGCCCCTGCGCAGCCACTGACTCCTGGGGGGCCCCCTGTGGCAGGAGGAGGCTGCCCCTACTGCTCTACAATCCCACTAGAAGAGCGCCGAAGAGCCTCGCTGCGAAGAAAACACTTTCCTCTCTTCGGGAGAAGAGTCCATTGGAATGTAACCCCCACCCAAGAGCAGAGGGGAGGGGAGGTGGAGGCGCCAGGGGAGGCCCCAGATCCCCCGGGAGTGAGCAAGGGCCCTGGGAAGGCCTGGAAGCCAGCAGTCAAAGACTCCCTGCCCTAGAAGACTGGAATTTACAAAGGCTCCCAGATCGCTAGTGAAAGGCTGTGCTCATTGTGGGATCTTCACAGCAAGTGCCCTTAACATATTTGAAGTGATTCAACAATCTGACCCCACCTCTGCCCCCGAAATCCACCCCGGCGCGTTTCCATTGAGTCTTCAAAGGAGGCTGGCCTGGTTGGGCCTCGGGGACGTCGCCTTTAAGCCCCGGGCGCTCAGATGGAGACCTCGGGTGTCTTGAACTGACAGGCATCGAAAACCTCTTTACCACACTCTGTCCTACTTCCTATCGCCTTTGAATGTTTTCCTAACGTCTCCAGGCAGCGAAGTGGCTTACAGGATTCTGGTTTGAGGTTCCCCTGCGTGGATGGGCCTGACCTCAAAGGGGACTGATGTGGCTAAAGCGCTTTCCAGCGCCTTGACCAGTTGGAGCGACCCCAAGCCACTGGGCACCGAACTTTGCTGCAGACAGAAGAGGCAACTTGCCTTGGAAGCCCTGAGTCCAGGCCATGCCCGGGCATCCCTGACTTTCTGTCACTTTTTTCCCCTTCCAGCCTGTTTCTTAGCCGTGCCCTGGGTGGCCTTTTTACGGGTGACAATCAGATCACTTTCACACACACGCTCACAAGCAGACTGGACAGTGGCTGGGGTGGATAAGGCAGGTCGAATCACCTTTGACACGTGACACCGAGGCTGGCAGAGCTGAGGTGACATGGCAGGAGGCCCACCATGAAGTCAGTGACAGAGTCCAAAGCCACTGCCTCGCCCCTGCCCTCCAGTCCCACCCCCGCTTCACCCCATCTCCCGTCTGTTATTTATTTATTTATTAGTAGACATGCAAGACGTGTACATGGGATTGCATCATGGGAGAGTTTCTGCTGAGGTAGGGAGCTGCCAGGCACCACCTGCGTTCCAGCTGCTGCCACAGCCAGGCCGTGCTGAGGAGACACCTAGGCTGTGAGGCGCCTCCCAACCGAGGCTCGTGTGGAATAGACGGAGGAACTGGGGAGACTGGGCCTGAAGGAGACACGGAGACCTGGGGTGATACGTGTGTTGGCTGGGGGCAGCGCGGGGAACCATGGCAACAGCCTGCGGATCTCTGACGCGGGTCAGTGAAGTCAGACACTTTCTGTGAAGTTCTGTTGTTGGTGACCACAGGTCGAAGCTTCAGGCCAAGCGCTTCAACTTGATAAGAGGAGTGGCTTTCTGGGGAGCAGACATGAAAGTTCTTCCTTCGAAGAACGGGAGGAAGCCTTTCGTCATTCAAAGTACGTACGCAGAAAGCGGAGGCGGCGGGCAGGCAAGAGGGGGTCTTGAGGGTGAGGTCTGGGCACCACTTGCTGTAAGCTCTCTTCTGGCTGGGAGAGGCTCTGACTTCTCTGGCTTGGCTTTCAAACTCCTGCCCCTGGGGATGCCCTGGGTGTGCCTGGGTGTGAGTGTGCACACACGTGCTGCTTGTGACTTCCCTGTGCTTGTGTGACCCTCACCAACCACTCGAGGGCTTTGCCAAGTAGTGCCCGGAGGCTCTGAGGCTGACCACTCCGGTTTCCCCAGCTTGCTGCTTGCCAACTTCTAAGGGCAGCTTCCCACCGTGGCCAGGACACCAGGCGGTGGCTGGACCAGAAGGAGGCCCCTGTCCTGCCCGAGACCCTGACTCCCATCTCTGGCCTAGAAAGGCCTGACAACGTTGAGAGGCTAGGGCACTCTGTAGAGTGGTCAGACCATAAGTGGGGGCCCTGCTCCCCTCTGGGAAGGGTAGAAACAGAAGAGGGGGGCTGGCTTGGGCAGAGCAGACCCTGAGAACCTGATCGTGGAAGAAGCTGGAGCTGTCCGCCTGGAGAAGAGACTTGGCCTGCTGTGAAATCTCTGAAGGGTAAGGGATTGGACTGTGTGTGGGATGGTGACCCCAGGGCTCAGAGATAGCCCCAGATGGAAAAGACAGCCCAGAATGGAGGTGGTAAGCTCACTGTGAGGGGAGGTATGCAAGCAGAAGGTAGGCAACCACTCAGCTAGCTCTAACAGGGCAGGGGATTAGACGAGGGAGCCTAAAGATGTCTGCATTCCTGAGAGTCTGTAAATTGGGGACCTAGGAAACTGACTCGATACCTGTGGCTCTTGTCAAAAGAGCACTATCTTTGCCTTTGGGTCTCAATTGGATCCCTAATGTTGGAAGCCCAGCAGTGCCAGCTGCAGGGGTTCAGACTTGCCCAGGACATTCAGAGGAGTTGGCAAGAGCTGGGTGGGGGTGGGGAGGTAGGTGTCTTGTGAGGTCAGCTCCCTTGCATACCTCAAACTCAGCTACAGTTTCTGGAAACAGCATTTGGAAAACTCATCTTTTGGTGGGTCTCATCTCTAACTATGGGAATTATAAATAGCTGGCTATCTTGGCCTTCCAAAGTGCTTTAGGAAAGGGAACTTTGATAGAAACTCATGATGCCTCTTCTACTATTTTCTCTAAATTTCAATCCTTGAAATGTGCTCCTTTTTCTCCCCCTTCCTTTTTTCTTCCATTCTTTCCAGGATGCTCATGGTATCTCCAGGAGGGAAGGGGGCTCTCAGATATTTGTCAACAGGGCTGATACTAGCATTTGGAAAGGGACATTTCTTCCTCCTGTGTGACTCTCCGGTACAGTGCAGGACATTTGGCATCCCTGGCCATCCTGTCCTCATATTAAATTCCAGCAGCAAATCCCAGTCATGGAGCCTTTCCCAACATCCCTTAGAGGTGACACTGTCCCCCCCCCGCCAACACACGCATTTTGAAAACCATTGCCTGAATCCCCCCAAAAGAATTGACTGGCTCAAGGCCATACCACCCAGTGACAAAGCCAAGGCCAAGTCAAATCTCATTCATTTATTCCAAGGACTTCTATTCTTCAACAGGGTGTGTGTCAGAAGAGCAAAGGGAACGCGGGCCTGAACTGAGGCAGTTTAGAGAGGACTCCCCGCCCGCAAAACTACTACTTCCCACGATTTCTCTCCTTTTGCCAAACTCTGGTTTCCTCCTCTAGCCCACCTAGCTCGCCGTTACCGCAATTGCAGCACAAATTGACTTTCTGGCAATTAGTGGGAAGAGTCTAGTCGAGCGCGATCCGCGGGAGGAGAATCAGGTGCTTTTCAGGCGGGGCTAGGGGAGTGCGAGTGCCGAAACCCAGAGGTCTCCGGAGCGAGCAGCCGCCTTCCGCCGGGCATTTGAGAGCGAGCTGCCGCCAGGCCCCTGCGGCCGAGTCGCGGAGGAACTCGGTGGAGGTGGAGGACCGTCGACACTCGCGGTTGATCCCTGGAGGTGTCCCGGGGCGGGGGAGGGGCTGTCTGGGGGCCAGGGGTCGGGGCTGGGGGCTCACAGGCCGCGGCGCAGCCGGGCTCGACCTCGCCCTCCAGACACCAGAGGCCGAGGCCGCTGGGAATGGCGGGGCCACCTCTGCAAAGTCCTTTGAGATCCCAGCGCTGTTCGAAGACGGGGGTGCGGGGGGTGGGAAAGCGAGATTATTATTATTCCTCTGTTTTGCCTCTGCAGCCAGCGCCGGCGGGTTGTTCTGTTTGAATGAATGATCCCAGCGGCCGCGCCCAATGGGCGCCCGCGCCTATTTAATATTCATGAGGCCCGCAGCCAATGGCCGGGCGAGGAGGCTGTTTTAAACGGCGGAGCCCGCTGGCCAATCAGGCGGCTCTCGTGGAGGCAGCTAGCGCGAGGCTGAGGAGCGCTGAGCCGCGCGTCGTGCCCTGCGCTGCCCAGACTAGCGAACAATACAGGTACGTTTCGCACCGCCCGCCGCCGCCGCCGCCGCCGCCGCCGTCGCCGCTGCCGCCGCCGCAGCAGAAGCAGCGCCCGCACAACTTTCCGGCCCGCGCCGCCGCGAGCGCGCTCCGCCGCCGCCGCCCCCTGTCTCTCCTCCTTGCGCCCTTCCCTCCCCCTTCGCCTCCTTTCTTGCTAGGTGCGGGAAGGAAGGAGCAATTCAGGTGTTTCAACTTTTCAGTGCTTCAAGCTGAGCTCCCCGCTGTCGGGGCTGGGCTCCTTCCGCGGAGCCACCCTCGGCCGACGCCCCCGGGGCAGCGGCCCAGGGACCGAGGCCCCCTGAAGCCAAATGTTCGGGCAGCTGCGGCGGCGCGAGCCGAGGGGCGGCTGCGGGTTTGGGCGGCGCGCGTCCCGGCGCGGGGCGGCGGCCCGGGGAAGGGGGCCGGTGCTCCCCGGCCCGGGCCGGACTCCGCGGGGGGCGGGCGACTGCTGCCCGCCGGGGGCTACGGCGCAGGCAAACTTCACTCCCGGGCTCGGCGGGCGCCGCGCAGACCCGCGGGCTGCACTGCTGTTTCTGCATTAACATGGCCGTCGCGGGAGCGCCCGGCGGCCCGTGGTGGGGGGGCGCGGGCCAGCCGCCCCCCGCTCCTCTCCTGCCCGCCGGGCACCGCCGCCGCCGCGAACATGGCTGGCGCGGCGCTGGGCTCGGGCGAGCGGAGGACCGGCGGGCGGGCGGAGTGGGCGGCGGGGGCACCCCGTGGGGCGCCGGACTCGGCCCCGGTGCTCGCGGCCTGCGGCCGGAGGCGTGGAGAGCCGGGGTCGCCGCCGCGGGCCCCGGCGCGGCCGAGCGTCATGGCCGCACGGGCGCCTTTGTTTTCCGGAGCAGTGCGCCCCGCGCCGGCA
>NC_041234.1:118476565-118504099 GCF_002837175.3 Physeter macrocephalus
GGCGGCGGCGGGGCCCGGACCGCTTTGTTCGCCGCCGCCCGCGCCGGCCGCGCGCGGATCAGCCATTTTAGCGAACGGGGCTCGGAGGCACGGCTGGCGCCACCGTCGCCGCCGCCGCCGCCGTTGCTCGCCCGGCTCCGCGTCCCCGGCGCGCTGCCGCCGCCGCCGCCTCCGGCCCCGTGCGCCCCCCGGGGGTGGCAGCGGCGGATTTCAGGGGCACTTTCTTTCATCAGGAAGCTTTTGACAAAATGGAAGGTGAATTATGTGTGCCCCGGTGACCCAGCGCGGGGCCGAGCCCGGCTGCCCGTGGCCGGCCCGGGGTTCCCCCGCGACCCGTCCCGCCGCACCCATGCCGCCGCCGCGGGGCCCTAATTCAGCCCTTCGGTCTGTCCCTGCGAAGGGGAGCGCTCTAGTTTTGCGTGATGACCTTGGGTGTGGGAAAAGGAAAAGATGGCGGGAAGCAGGGGGGGGTGGGACAGGGACGATGACACGCCACAGCTGCGTTTTTATTTGGAAACTTTGGAGAAAGTGTTCCTGGCTGGACCTGCGTTCCGCTTTACCGACGAGCAAGATTACCCCTTTTGGTTTCCCCTCCCCCTTTAGGTAACGATGAAGTGACAGATTTGAACTAGTAGTACAAGGGATATCTGTTTACTTGCCGGCTCACCCTTCTTGTAAAAGCCATTTTTATAAGCCAGAACGCTGCAAAAATAGTGAGATTTCAAATGTTCCCTGTTTGCAGTTCTCCTGCTTGGATCTTGTGTTTGGCAGTGGTGACAGTATTTTCGCCTCTAACATAGTAAAACAGATGACCAGCTAGCTTTAAGTCGTTGGTTTCAAGCTTCTGCCATCCACCTGCACCCTCTACAAATGTGTCCTCCCCAGTGTCCTTCCCATTATGGGGTAGCAGTTTTCAAAACGTAGTAGTTCTGAGTCGGACTGTTCCTCCGAGCCACCCCAATTGGGTTGGTTCCAAGCTTCTGCCATCCACCTGCACCCTCTACAAATGTGTCCTCCCCAGTGTCCTTCCCATTATGGGGTAGCAGTTTTCAAAACGTAGTAGTTCTGAGTCGGACTGTTCCTCCGAGCCACCCCACTTGGGTTGGTTCCATTTGGAGAACTTGATCTCTCTCAGAGAAGTAACTCGCAAATCAGAGCACTTCATGCTGGTCGAAAGTTAAATGACATGCGACAGTGCAACTGATTTCCTCCCCACTCTGCCTTCAGCTGCTAGTGGCAGCTGGGGGGAGGAGGGTTCTTCCTAAAGGGGGGCCACCTTTGGTATATCTTGTATATATTCATTGTATGTGTTTTTCTTTGTCTCTCTTCCTTTCATCAGTCAAGATGGCTAAAGGTGATCCCAAGAAACCAAAGGGCAAGATGTCTGCTTATGCCTTCTTTGTGCGGGATCTCTTTTGGGAGAGGAGGGGTGATTCAGTGTATAAGCCAACTGGATCAGTTCCATGAACTTCCTACAACCAGAGATCAGTTTATGAAACCAGTACCAAGACCTCTGCCAATACACAGGGGAGGGAGGGCTTGTAAATAAAATGGAGTTCAGCTCCATAATCGGTACTCTTATAGCTATTAACAACGGTGGGGTACAACAACCAGTCACTGGTGGTCAGGATTTCAGGCTGCCCATGACCCTGTGTTATTGGGATGCTGTTGTTTTCAGGCTTAGGAGTGCTGATACGTCTGTCTTGTAATTACATGACACCAGTTAATGACTCAGTGTGGGTAAGAGACTAACTCATTTGTTTAGATCTTTTGTGTCTAGAAATGAAAGAGCTATAGGATTAAGACTTACTGGGAAATATTATTGAAAATGCAGGAAAAATTAAAACGCCACCTCTTATGTAATACCTTTTCACTGAATCGTTTTACCAATTTGAGTTGCTTATTCCAATGAGGTATGCTAAGTGAAACAGGTGCAATGTGTATTAGTCCTATTTTTCTAAATTGTTAAGAGAAAATCACTCACATTGCTGTCTCATAACTTCTTGATGCAAAAAAAAATCTATGGAGCTAGAAAAAAATGGCAACATTCTATGGTATAAGTATTAAATCTTATTACCTATTCTGACTAGGATGTCCTTTAGGAAATAGAAAAAATACTTATGTTGATACCCATTATATTGAACAGTGGTGGGTACACATGTAACTTTTTTCTGATTATTGCCTTTAACCACAGTGTGTTGAATCTGTGTGTCCTGACCCTTAAAAACACCTCAAGAATAAAACTGTCACTATTTGCTGATGACATGATATTTTCTCTAATCATCAGGGAAAGGCAAATTAAAACCACAATGAGATATCACCTCACACCTGTTAGAATGTCTATTATCAAAAAGACAAGAAATAACAAGTGTTGGCAAAGATGTGGAGAAAAGGGAGCCCTTGTACACTGTTGATGCAACTACCATGGAGAACAGTATGGAGGCTCCTCAAGAAATTAAAAATAGAACTACCATATGATCCAGCAATTCTGGGTATTGATCTGAAGAAAATAAAAACATTAACTCAAGAAGATATATGCACCCCTATATTCATTGCAGCACTATTTACAATAGCCAAGATATGAAAACAACCTAAGTGTCCATCGATGGATGAATGAATAAAGAATATTATATGTGTATATATATATATGGAATATTAGTCAGCCGTATAAAAGAATGAAATCTTGCCATTTGCAATAATATGGATGGACCTTAAAGGCGTTATGCTAAGTGAAATGAGTCAAGCAGAGAAAGACAAATACCACATAATATCACTTATATGGGGAATCTAAAACAAAAACAAACAAACAAAATAAGCTCATGGATACAGAGAACAAACTGGTGGTTGCCAGAGGCAGGGGTTGAGGATGGTGGGAAAATGGGTGGTCAAAAGTTATAAATGTCCAGCTATAAAATGAGTAAGTTATGGGGATGTAATGTACAACATGGTGACTATAGTTAATAATACTGTATTGCACATTTGAAAGTCGTTAAGAGAGTAGATCTTAAAAGTACTCACCACAAGAAAGAGTTGGTAACTATGCCAGGCGACAGATGTTAGGTAGACTTATTGTGGTGATCATTTTGCAATATATACAAATATTGGATCATTATGTTGCACACCTGAAACTAACATAATGTTATATGTCAATTATATCTCAAAAAATAAATTTTAAAAAGAGGGAAACTATAACACTTCGCACATATAACTTTTTACATAAAACTTCTCGTATCATCCTCCCAATAACACTATGAAATAGGTAGCAAATGTACCATTGACCCCATTTTACAAAAGAATCGAAAACACAAAGGAGCATAGGATTCTCCCAAGGTACTGTGTTTTCAAAGGACACCTATGTGAGTGGCAGAGCCAGGAATGAACTCTGGTTCCCTGCTTCCCAGACCTGTGCTCTTTGCTGGAGCCCCACTCTAACCCTCACTTTAGGGGCTCTGCCTTATCCTTGCAACTAAACTGACCTTTGGGACCTAAGAAATGAAATCTTCTTGGACAGGGTTGGTCCAAGACAGAGAAGCCTTATTCAGTGTGTCATCCTACTATATTAAAGCAACATTCTGGTAAAGAAAGGGCCACTTGGCGCATATACTACACTAGGTGCTTTGGGGAAGCTGTGGGTAAGGAGCTTGCAGTCTTTCTCAGGAGGGTGTTAGAGAGTTGAACAAGAAAATGACTAATCAAGTGCTAAATTGTGAGTACAGACTTAAGTGCTTGGATGATTGGACTAGCTGGAGAGAGTGTCACAGGAGACTTAGGATAAGCCTTGACTGAAGGCTCAGGGTTTATGGGACAAGATAACTAATCAGGCAGGAATGAGCATAAAGCAGCATAATGCAGGTCTGACTAAAGCAAACAATTTTGTGTGGCTTAATGCAGTGAGATTACCAGACTGCAAGGTTCATGAAAAGGGGACCTCGTCTTGTTCACCGCTGTATCCCTGGTGCCTTGAAGAAGGCTTGGAGCATAGCAGGCTCAATAAATATGTTTTGCTTGCTGAGCCTGAGAATAGAGATGCCTGAATCTGGATTCCACCTTGCAGGTAAGAGGGAGCCTTTGGAGTTATCAATAATAGAATCACTTGAGCATTTCACAAAGTGCCTCTAGAAATATTTCAGATTTTATTTTGTATCCAGGCTTCATCCTACACCCTCATTCTATCTAAGGATATCTCAAAATAAGCGCAAAACAGCAGTCCCAGTCCATGAAATGAGGCTAAGGAATGACCAAAGTAGTATTCATTTTTATTTCTTTGCCTGTCGTCAGAATCAAATTTATTATATATTTGTGTAATTTCTTGTGGCTTGAAAATCTAGATTTAAATTTATTTGCACAGTTGATAAGACTATAAATTGGTATAAATTTTTGGAGGACAGTTTGGCAACATGTATCAAAAATTTGAAAAATGTTCACACCCTTTGACCTGGTACTTCTTAATGCTAGGAATGTAGTCTATGGAAACAAAGATATGAACAAAAATTTAGCATAATCGAGAAAAACTAGTAACGCACCAAATAACTAAATATTTTGTGAATGTTTCAGTTAATTTTATATAATTCAACCAAGAAAATTTCTGTTGTAGAATAATTACATACAAAAATGTAAACATGTACTCAAATAGACTGGAAAAAGTCCAGAAGAAATTATGCTAAAATATTAGGGAGGGGGTTCTCCAGGTGATGAGATAATAATTTATATTGCCAATTATCACATATATTTTTTATAATCAGAGAAAAACTATACTTTCTGAATTTATTTTTTTAATCTATCTTCTCATCCTTTCCGCAGAGGCAAAAGAAAAATAAATGGAAGGGGACAGAGAGCTGGAAGTGACAATAAATTCAATGTAATTGAGGAACATATCAGTAGGTATTATGAACTATGCCTAGGTACCCTAAGCCCATTGTTGGAGTAATCCTGCAAATTACTCCCTTATCTTAACGTTCTTGCCCCAGTATGACTGTTCATGCAAATAACAACAGAAAAAAGGTAAAAAAAAGAGTTCAGAGGCGGCTCTCGTGGAGGCAGCTAGCGCGAGGCTGTGGAGCGCTGAGCCGCGCGTCGTGCCCTGCGCTGCCCAGACTAGCGAACAATACAGTCAAGATGGCTAAAGGTGATCCCAAGAAACCAAAGGGCAAGGTGTCTGCTTATGCCTTCATTGTGCAGACGTGCAGAGAGGAACATAAGAAGAAAAACCCTGAGGTCCCTGTCAATTTTGCAGAATTTTCCAAGAAATGCTCTGAGAGGTGGAAGGTATTTTTCTTTTGTGTCTTTTAAGCCAGTCCCAGTTGGGTTTCACACTTTGTGCTTACTTACCTTCAGTGTTAGCCCCAGGTGGCTGTTTTCTTCCTCTTAGACTCATCTTGCCTGTCTTTAGAACTTTGCACGTGTGCTTTTATTTTCGAAGATTCTACCAGGGTTTAAGTCTCCTTTTGCAAGTGATTATAGCAGCTGTCACTTTAATTACAGGACAGCTGAACAGGTATGTGCTCACTGCATTGAGGAATTTAACAGGTCCTATTCTTTGCAGACAATGTCTGGGAAAGAGAAGTCTAAATTTGATGAAATGGCAAAGGCAGATAAAGTGCGCTATGATCGCGAGATGAAGGATTACGGACCAGCTAAGGGAGGCAAGAAGAAGAAGGACCCGAATGCCCCCAAGAGGCCACCGTAAGTGACTGTAGGATTCAGGATAACAGTTAAGAGCTTTCCTTTCTGCTTGAGAGATTTTTTAAAACATAACTTCACCTAAAAAACGTTGAGATACCTCTGCAAAGCATTCTGTACTTTGAGCTTTAAACTGCAGGGCCAGGGAAGTCCGGAGTTACGGCTGTGCTTGTGAGCTGTGCGCCTGGTTGGCTGTCGGCCTTTCCACCGGGAAGGAGGCAGACAGCCCAGTTCTGGGTGTCAGGGTCCATAGGCGTGTTCTCTCCCCTCTTCCCAGGAACTGAGGAAGCACCATATATTTCTGAAGCCTCTTAAGCATTCTGGTACCTACAACTTTGTAACATTGTGCATGGCATCACACATTTCTTCGCGTGGCAGGAGTCATAGTGGTAGGAATTTGTGTATTCAGGAGCACGGGATTTCGACTTCAGCTCCCATTTTGGTGGGTTCTCATCTAATGTGTACCATTCTCCCCTCCAAGGTCTGGATTTTTCCTGTTCTGTTCTGAATTCCGCCCCAAGATCAAATCTACAAACCCTGGCATCTCTATTGGTGATGTGGCAAAGAAGCTGGGCGAGATGTGGAATAACTTGAGTGACAGCGAGAAGCAGCCATACATCAACAAGGCAGCAAAGCTGAAGGAGAAGTACGAGAAGGTGAGGGGATCAGAGTGGGCCCTGCGCGGGCTGGAGCCCCCGGAGCCTGGATGGGTGAGCAGTCAGCTGCCCTGGGGGTGGAAGGCTGCAGGGCCCGTCTCCACTGTAGATCAGCCTGGTGTGCTGGTGGCGGTCTGCCTTCTGACAGGTGTTTGTATTTGGGGCAACTTTTCAGGCAGGCTTCGAGCTCGGATCCCGTGGGATGCCCCGGGCAGAGGGTGTGATAGTGCTGTTCTCGGGCCTTTGAGAGCACGTGGAGCACCCATTCACTCTGCAGTTGGAATGGCTGAGAACCCAACTTGAATCTGGAAACAAATACTTGAAAGAGCAGCCCTGTCTTCCTCCCTTGTGTTCTTATTCTGGGGCGGGGACGGCTTGCTTCAACTCTTGGCTCATTTGGAATGTGTCCCTGTTCCTTCCAGGATGTCGCAGACTATAAGTCTAAAGGGAAGTTTGATGGCGCCAAGGGTCCTGCTAAAGTTGCCCGGAAAAAGGTGGAAGAGGAAGATGAAGAGGACGAGGACGAAGAGGAGGAGGAGGAGGAGGAGGAGGAGGATGAATAAAAAAAAACTGTCGATCTGTCTCCTTGTGAATACCTTAGAGTAGGGAGCGCCGCGGTTGACACACCTCTCGCCCGAGCCGTGTCTGTTGCCCTCATTAGGTTGAATTACCCAGTTGGATCGTGATCATATCGTAGTCTCTCAGAGTGCTCTAGCAATTGCCAGTGGTTCACGTGAAGTGGCCATGGGTGTCTGGAGCACCCGGAAACTGTATCAAAGTTGTACATATTTCCAAACATTTTTAAAATGAAAAGGCTCTCGTGTTCTCCTCACTCTGTGCACTTTGCTGTTGGTGTGACAAGGCATTTAAAGATGTTTCTGGCATTTTCTTTTCTTTTCTTTTTTTTTTTTTATTTTGTGAGGTGGTGTGTTAACTCTATGGTCATTGGCTAGGAATCCCGAGTTCTCACCTGTACATACCTATAGTTTGTAAAAAGAGCAAAGCAACCGAGACACACTCTTGACGCTCCTTGCTGGCGTGGAGGCTGTAGGAGCGATGCCTTCCGGAGGGGCCGTAGCTCAGGGCGTGCACCGTGGGGCTGGACCTGTGGACACTGCAGTGGGCATGCATTTAGCTTCAGGCTGTCTTGTTTCTGTACATACAGACATAGCGCCCCGCTGCCGTTCGTAGCTGTGGAAAAGGGGGGGGGGGTCAGCTGGCATGAGAAGTGTTTTGGATCCTTTTTAGTTGAAGTGTGGTAGTTTTCAACTGTTTGTTTTTTTAAACAAACCATAGAACTCTTCATTGTCAGCAAAGCCAAGAGCCACTGCATTGATGAAAGTTCAAGAACCTTCTGTACTAAACACGATCTGCAATGTTCTGTTATTTTTTTTTGTATGTTTAGAATGTTGAAATGTTTTTGAAGTTAAATAAACAGTATTACATTTTTCAAATCGTGCTCTGATAGTCTAAATGTCTGACTCACAGCAGTCTTAGCAGGAGGACAACCTACTCCATGGTATCTGGTGACTAGCCTCCTGGTGAATCTGGTAAATGACTGACTGACTGTGGCCAGCCTCCTGAGGACGAAGATGGAAGAGGGCTACTTGAAGCTGCTGCATGATTTTGTTTGTGTCTGAGAGGCATTAAGATGAAGTCTGAGCTCTTGAATATAAGAGCTAAGGTCGTGGCAGGGGCAAGGTTTAGCACCCTTCAGAGGTTCGGGAAGGTGGGTGGTTAGGATTAAGGCTATTATGTGGGGTGTTTTTGTTTTTGATTTTGGTCTCCCACTCTACCCCCCACGTTGTGGGTGTGAAATTCATTGCTAAACAGCAAAAAATAAAAATCTTTGGGGCTTTATTTTTCCATTCACCCCCTGCCCCTACCCCCCAGGACTCCTACTAGAACGTTATTTGTTCTGCTCAACAATCAAGGTGGCCTTGAGCTGTAGCAACCTCTCCCGGACCCCAGTGAGGGGCGTGTGGAGGAGGGGAGCAGTGTCCTTTTCCCCTGATTTCAAGAAACCAAACACTCAAAGGAAGATGGCTGGGCTCCTGTTGCAGTTTCCATCGTGGGGTACCTGCAGGGCAGGCTGATGGAATCAATTACTTCCAAACGCTGAATACATCAGAAGAAAAGACCCGTCTACCAGTGTTTTGACCTCTGGAACGGAGATTGTTAAAATGTTAAATTGTTGTCAGGCAGGAAGAAGCCTGGTGTGAGTTTCAGTGGTTATTTCCTGTTGGAAGATGTAGCATTTTGTCCCAAGTTGGGCTGAGGGGTGATGGCCGTAGTGGCAGATGGTGATCTTAAATATCATTTTGAGCGCTGCTGTGTTCGTGCGTTGTAACTTGGCCATAATGCAGGGGACTATACTGTAGGCGAGTGTTGGCATCGCCCAGCGTTAGTCCGCGGATGTGTGTGTGTTGGAGACTGAAGCGCTCGGGTGTTTGAATGACGCTGAGGGGAAAGCAGTTTATTTAAAATTCACTTTTTAGAAGCTTGCATGTCTGCAGGCAGCCTCCTCCATATGCTGTCAGGGACACGGTCATGGTCACCGCCCGATCTCTAATCTGTATTCATAGCCATTCCTTCTCACATCACAACTGTTTGTCCTAAATGTGTTTTTCTAGTTCTAGAAAATGACCACTAATTAAAAAACCCTTGGTCCTGAGGTGTTTGCCCAGAGGTACTTGTCCGACATCGCCCCTCCGTGCCTCAGCTCTGCCTGGTCACTTCCCTCCAGCCATTGTTTGGCATTGTTGGGTAAAGCCTCTGCCACCTGACACACAACCGGCCAGCCTAAGACGTGGGAGCTGTGACCAACCTTGTCAAATACGGGAGAGAAGCTCAACCGGTAGTCACGAAAGAGCTAAGAGGTGCCCCTCTATCTGGTGGAAACTAGGCAAGTCAACTATGGAAGGGAAAGCCTAGAAAGGGATGACTTTCTTTTGCGCTCCTACAGTAGTTAAACCTAAGTGGGGGACCTGTTAGGTGGTCTTTGATTAAGTAGACACTTACTTCTAAAGAGACTCAGGGCAGCTTGGCCCATTAGCTGCTTGCAGCAAGAGGACTACTGTAAGATTTTCACCCATTACCATTGCTCCTCTTGATGGAATGATGCCTCGTAGCTTCTCTGTGATGCTACAAGTGGCGTGGTGTCACCACCTAAGGCTTCCGCTTAACCTGATTTCTGGGCCCAGGTATGTGTTCCTACAGTGCCAACCTGTTATTATTTTTTAATCAAAAGGACAGTGTCTGCTTTCTCTTATCTCTTCTAACACCCTCACCCCGTTCTCGGATGATGTTTTATCCTTGAAAGAACAAGGCTGTGATGTAGCAACTATTGTCTGTGTCTCCTGTGTGTCTGTTCTTGTCACAAATGTATTTGCGGACGATGAATGCATTCACTTTCTGTAATAAAGTTTCTTCATCAGTCTTCACCAAAAGTAATCAGTGGGCTGTCTGCAATCTGTTTGAGATACTGAGCCTCTGTATTTTGGGTTGATTATAATCAAGGTTTTAAAAGTACAAGCTTTGCTGTAACTATAGATCTAAACTAACGTTTAATGGAGAGATGCCATCAAGAAGAGCAAGTGTTAAGGACTCCAAAGCCGCTAACTAGATCAACCCTTCAGCCAGAGGGGTAGGGGGAGTGTTGGCCCTGGAGCCCTATGCCAGGGCGAATATGCAATTTGCAGGAGCTGCTGTTGATAAAGTGGCTGGGTACTTGTAATCGGCCAGCCCTGCCAACCGGGACTCCCTGAGGCCGAGGATCCGGGCTCAGTTGGCTGGCGGAGCCAGGCCCAACAAGGAGTTTTGGATGAGAGCCACAGGGCCCCTTGCTGTACTTGGCCCCTGGCTTAGTTTCATGTGGAGCCCAAAGCTACTTGGGAGGAGGTGATCTGTGGGCCAACTCTGCAGCCCCAGCCTTCCCTTCCCGCTTCAAACAGAGCAACCCCCGCCTTATCTTGAGCATCCTCCTAAGATGTCAGATTAAAAAAGAAACTGGGGGGCTTCCCTGGTGGCGCAGTGGTTAAGAATCCGCCTGCCAATGCAGGGGACACGGGTTCGAGCCCTGGTCCGGGAGGATCCCACATACCGCGGAGCAGCTAAGCCCGTGCGCCACAACGACCGAGCCTGCGCTCTAGAGCCCCCGAGCCACAACTACTGAAGCCCGCGTGCCTAGGGCCTGTGCTCCGCAACGAAGAGAAGCCACCGCGATGAGAAGCCCGCGCCCCGCAACGAAGAGTAGCCCCCGCTCGCCTCAACTAGAGAAAGCCCGTGGGCACAGCGACGAAGGTCCAACGCAGCCAAACATTAAATAAATTTATATAAAAGAAAAGAAGCTGGGACACCATATTGATAAAATAAGGGAAACATCATCTCAGTAGATACATTAAAAGTGTTTGGGGCTTCCCTGGTGGCGCGGTGGTTGAGAGTCCGCCTGCCGACGCGGGGGACGCGGGTTCGCGCCCCGGTCCGGGAAGATCCCACGTGCCGCGGGGCGGCTGGGCCCGTGAGCCACGGCCGCTGAGCCTGCGAGTCCGGAGC
Source organism: Physeter macrocephalus (assembly GCF_002837175.3). Lineage (NCBI taxonomy): Eukaryota > Metazoa > Chordata > Mammalia > Artiodactyla > Physeteridae > Physeter > Physeter macrocephalus. Next base: position 118,487,455 of record NC_041234.1, read on the forward strand.
CTGCGCTCCGCAACGGGAGAGGCCAGATCGGTGAGAGGCCCGCGTGCCGCAAAAAAAAAAAAAAAAAAAAAGTGTTTGATAAAACCCAACACCCTTCTGTGATAAAAACAAACAAACAAACAAACACTCTGAAAGCTGGGAATAGAACGGAACTTCCCCAGATTGAACACTTAGGAAAACCACAGCTAATATCCTCCTCAATGAAAGACTGAAAGCTTTCCCCCTATAGGTTTAGGAACAAGACAGGGATGCCCACTTGTGCCACTTCTATTCATCATTGTACTGGAAGTTCTAGCCAGGGCAACTAGGCAAGACAAAGCACAAGTGTCCAGACTGGAAATGAAGGAATAAAGCTACGTCTATTTGCAGGTGAGATAGTCTTGTATATAGACAATCCTAAGGAATTCCCAAATAAAACCGTCAGAACAAATGAGTTCAGCAAAATTGCAGGACACAAGATCAATGTATAAAAATTGTTATATTTCTATATATTAGCAATGAATAATTTGAAAATGAAGCTAAGTAAACAAATCCATTTATAATAGCATCAAAAAGAAGTCCTTAGGGCCGGGTGTGGGGGAGGGATAGTTAGGGAGTTTGCGATTGACATGTACACACTGCTATATTTAAAACGGATATAACCAACGGGGACCTAGTGTATAGCAAGAGAACTAACTTGAGGTTAGAGGGAACGTATGGTGACGGGGGAGGAAGGGGGGGGGGGAGGGATAGTTAGGGAGTTTGCGATTGACATGTACACACTGCTATATTTAAAACGGATATAACCAACGGGGACCTAGTGTATAGCACAGGGAACGCTGCTCCATATTATGTAACAACCTAAATGGGAAAAGAATTTGCAAAAGAATAGATACCTGTATGTGTATAACTGAATCACTTTGCTGTACGCCTGAAAGTAACACAACATTGTTAGTCAGCTATTCTCCAACAGAGAAAGTTAAATAAAAATACTTAGTAACAAACTGAACAAAATAAGTGTAAAATGTATATGCGGAGAACTAGAAAACGTTACTGAAAGACCTTAAGTACCTAAAGAGATGGAAAGGCATGCCATGTTCATGGGTAGGCAGAAAAGATTGTTAAGATGGCAATACTCCTGAAATTGGCCTATAGATTCAATGAAATCCCTATCAGAATCCCAGCTGGCTCCTTTGTAGAAATTGACGAGGTGATCCGGAATTTCATATGGAAATTCAAGGGACCCAGGATAGCCAGAAGAATCTTGAAAAAGAACAAAGTTGGAGGACTCGGACTTCCCAATTTCAAGACTTACTACAAAGCTGCAGTAATCAAGACAGTGTGGTAATGGCATAAGGACAGACATATATACCAATAGATTAAAATCGAGAGTCCAGAAATATACCCATATATATATATAGCCAATAGACTTTCAACGAAGGTACCAATACAATTTTATGGGGAAGAGGATAGCCTTTTAAGCAAATGGTGTTGGGCCAACCGGGTATTCACATGCAAAGAAATAAATTTCGACCCATAACTCAACGCCACATACAAAAAATTAAAAATGGATCAAAGATCTAAATGTAAGAGCTAAACTATAAAACTCTTCCTAGGAGACATAGGTGTAAATCTTTGGCAATGGTTTCCTAGGACACTGAAAGCACAAAGCAACTAAAGAAAACAGATAAATTGAACGTCAAAAAAAAACAAACTTTCATGCTTCAAACAATATCATCAGGAAAGTGAAAAGAAAATCTACAGAACAGGAGAAAATATTTACAAATCATATATCTGATAAGAATCTAGTATCCAAAACATATAAAGGACCATTATAACTCAATAATAAAAGGACAACCAAATTAAAATGTGGCCAAAAGATCTGAATAGACATTTCTCCAAATCAGATGTACAAATGACAATATGCCCATGAAAAGATGCTCAGGAAAATGCAAATCAAAACCATAATGAGATAGCACTTCACTCTTACTAGCATGCATTTAATAATAATATAAAAAAGAAAATTACTAGAATTGGTGAGGATGTGGAGGAATTGGAACCCTTGTACATTGCTGGTGGGAATGTAAAATGGTGCAGTCACTGTGGAAAATAGTTTGGTCCCCGAATCAGACCTATACATAGAATATGAACATAGACTTGGACCCAGCAATTCCGTTCCTAGGTTTACACCCAACGAATTGAAACCAGATCTTCAAACAAATACTTGTACGTGAATATTTGTAGCAGCATTATTCATAATAGTTAAAAAATGGGAGCAATCCAAATGTCCATCAAGTAATGAATGGATAAGCAAAACGTGGTCTATCCTTACAATGCAATATTACTGAGCCATAAAAAGGAAGGAAGTACTGACACAGAGGCCACATAGATGGACCTTGGAAACATTGTGCGAAGGGAAAGACACCAGTCACAAAAGGCCACATATTGTATGATTCCATTTATATGAAATGCCCAGAATAAGGCAAATGCATAGAGTTAGAAAGTAGATTAGTGGGTGCCAGGGGCTAGGGGTTGCTGGTGGGAAATGAGGACTGACTGCTAATAGGCAGGGGCATTCTTTTTGGGAAAATGAAAATGTTCTAAAATTAGATAGCAGCGCTAGTTGTACAACTGTGAATATAGTAAAAGGTGTATACTCTAAATGGGCGATGCAGCGGCAGAAAGGTGTTTTTTGCACTTGACGGCGTGGGGAACTGGGTGGTCCTTATGGACAGCTGGTTCAGGGGAGTGATGCCGATGGAGATCTGACCCCAGAGTGGAGACAGTGGGGGGCGTGGGGTGAGGAGCTGTTCTTATTTCTGAGATAGGAGAGACATGAGGGGCTGTGATCCATGATGACACTACCTGTATATCGCCAGGCAAAGCCTCTCCCCCACGCTCCAGACCTCTAGATCAAATCGTCTCTTTGACAAGCCACTTGGATGACCCACAGGCACCTTGAACTCCACGTGCTCAAACTTAAGCTCCTCATCTTCTCCCAAATCTGTTCTTCATCCCAGCCTGCAATCTGGAACTCCATCCCAGCTTATATTTACAAATAACTATTCACTTAAAGACAAATTTCAATTAATAATCACAATGGGAATTTAGTTATTTAATGCAACCACTAATCTAATGTCACCAATAAAATCTAAGCAGTTATCCTGGGCTCCTTTTCTCCCCCCCCCTCAGTCATGCTGTCAGCGCAGGTGAATCTTTTGTCTCCAAATTCTCTCATACCCTCGTAGAGCTAGCCTAGAACTTAAATTTTTCAGGCTTTTGCTCACCAATTTCCCACCAGGGAAATCTCCCACTCTGATGCCCTGGTTGTATCTGTCTGGTATGGTTCCGTCAGAGCCGGAGACAAGCTGTAGCTCGGGCCCTTACTATCTTTTGTCTGGATGAATGTAACAGCTTCCCAAATGATTTCCGTGCACTCCCCCTTACCCCTCCTACATCCCCAGACCTAGTAGAGCCACTGATGCATACCTGGTGCTAAATATGTATTCATTGCCTAAATAGATGAATGAAGAGGGACAGATAAGGGGAAAGCTCAGCAGAGCTGAACCTCCTAGGCCATCTTAAAAATTTGAGCTTTCCTAAGGTCAAGGGTGAGCATTGAAGAATTTTCATCTGTTGGTGTTTGGGGCGTGGTGGATGATGACATGATCAGATAGGTATTGTAGTTAAATTACGCCGGCATCTCTGAGGAGGATGGATTAGAAGCCACGGGGAGGGGCAAGAGTGAAAGCAGCCCTCAACGCTTAGTGACTTAACACAACAGAAGGGTTACATCTCACTGACATTACAGTCCAGTCAAATATTTAGCAGGTAGCCCTCCATACTGTGACTCGGGGATCACAGCTCCTTCCATTTGGTGGTGGGACCATCTTCAATCCCCGGCCTCTGTGTCACTGCAGAATAGGCTTTGTTTTTTTTTTAATTTAATTTTTATTTATATTGGAGTATAGTTGTGTTAGTTTCAGGTGTACAGCAAAGTGAATCAGTTATACATACACATATAGCCATTCTTTTTCAGATTCTTTTCCCATGTAGATTATTACAGAGTGTGAGTTCCCTGTGCTATACAGTAGGTCCTTGTTGTTTATCTATTTTATATATAGTAGTGTGTATCTGTTGATCCCAATCTCCCAATTTATCCCTCCCCACCTTTCCCCTTTGGTAACCATAGGTTTGTTTTCTATGTCTGTGAGTCTGTTTCTGTTTTGTAGATCATTTGTGTCATTTTTTTAGATTCCACGTATAAGTGGTATCATATGATATTTGTCTTTCTCTGTCTGACTTACTTCGCTTAGTATGATAATCTCTAGGTCCATCCATGTTGCTGCGAATGGCATTATTTCATTCTTTTTTATGGCTGAGTAATATTCATTGTAGATGTATACCACATCTTCTTTATCTGTTCATCTGTTGATGGACATTTAGGTTGCTTCCATGTCTTGGCTATTGTAAATAGCGCTGGAATGAACATTGGGGTGCGTGTATCTTTTCGAATTCGAGTTTTTTTCTGAATATACACCCAGGAGTGGGATTGCTGGCTCATATGGCAACTCTATTTTTAGTTTTTTGAGGACCCTCCACACTGTCCTCCATAGTGGCTGCACCAATTTACATTCCCACCAACAGTGCAAGAGGGTTCCCTTTTCTCCACACCCTCTCCAGCATTTATTGTTTGTAGATCTTTTGATGATGGCCATTCTGACCGGTGTGAGGTGATACCTCATTGTAGTTTTGATTTGCATTTCTCCAATGATTAGTGATGTTGAGCATCTTGTCATGTGCCTCTTGGCCATCTGTATGTCTTCTTTGGAGAAATGTCTATTTAGATCTTCTGCCCATTTTCTGATTGGGTTTTTTTTTTTTTTTTTGATATTGATCTGCGTGAGCTGTTTGTATATTTTGGAGATTAATCCCTTGTCGGTTGCTTCTTTTGCAAATATTTTCTCCCATTCTCTGGGTTGTCTTTTCGCTTTGTTCATGGTTTCCTTTGCCGTGCAAAAGCTTTTAAGTTTCATTAGGTCCCATTTGTTTATTTTTGTTTTTATTTTCATTACTCTAGGAGGTGGACAGAATAGGCTTTAGAATGAGTCCCGGAAGTGACATTACTTAACTTTCACCCACATTCCAGGGCTTCCGAATGAACTGCAAGGGCAGCTGGGAGATGTGGTCACTCTGTGTGCCCACGGAGACTATGAAATGGATTCGTGAACACATAGCATTTTCCATTCTATTCAGGGAGATGGAGTAGGGGTGGCTGTGGGAGTCCATCTAGGTGAGGGATGCTGGGGGCTTGTACAGAGTGGTGCTGATGGGGGTAGAAAAGAGTAGTTGGATTCAAGAGATCCTTAGGATCCCTAGGACTTGGTCGGGGGTTGGATGTGGGGGATGAGGAGGAAGGAGGTATTGAGAATGAGCTTATTTTTCTCACTTGGGGCACTAGAGGGGTGGCAGAGTCTTTCAGCAAGATCGAGTCCCTGAGGAGAAGCAGGTTTGAGAGTGAATCATCTCCAGGATTAGCAGTGTTCGAACAGGGTAACAGGTCCAAGCTCACGTTTCCCGACTAGGGGGAATTTGGAACTTGGAATCACAGACCATTCATGCTGTCAGCCTCACTCTTACCCTCTTAGGACTAGTCTGGAAGTTGCATTTTTCAGGCTTTTTTTCATCAGTTTCCCTCTAGGGAGATGTCGAGCTCCAACCCCTGGTAGGATCTGTCTGCTCTGGTAGGCTCTTACCAGAGTGTCAGAGCTGGAAATGTCCCTGGAGGGAAACAAAATCGCTTGGGCTAGAAGAGGGCTTCTCCCTTTCCATACTCACACTTCTCAATCTGTTTCTAAACCGGGAGTATTTGAGGAAAAGCTCACAGAATCTTCCTGCTGTTAGCCTCAGGCCACAGTTGGGTTTTTTCAATCCGCATAGGAAATATGAGATGCACACGTTCCTAGGCTGTGTATTTTGTTCCGGGTTTGTGGTGGCCTTTTGCATGCATGTCAGCTCTGATACTGTGGCAATGTTGTTTGCGACATTTGACAGTTCCCATTGCAAGATGTGTAGAACATATGATGCTTCTGTCCTCTGTCCAAACCCTCAGTCATTTACATGAAAAAGGGCTCCTATTTCTGTGATGAAACATTCACAGAAGGCTGAAATATGTCACTTAAAAATATTGGGTGAGCCGTGATTTTTTTTTTTTAATCCTCTTGTGCTGGAGCTGCTTTTCACTCCTCTATCAAGAAACACTCTTTTGGGGCTTCCCTGGTGGCGCAGTGGTTGAGAGTCCGCCTGCCGATGCAGGGGACGCGGGTTCGCGCCCCGGTCCGGGAGGATCCCACGTGCCGCGGAGCGGCCGGGCCCGTGAGCCACGGCCGCTGGGCCTGCGCGCCCGGAGCCTGTGCTCCGCAACGGGAGAGGCCGCAACGGTGAGAGGCCCGCGTGCCGCCAAAAAAAAAAAAAAAAGAAAGAAAGAAACACTCTTCTGCATATATTTAATTGATCAAATGAAAGCAGCTGATTGAGGAGCATAATCCCCAAAGTTTCTACCTTGATTTAGACAGGGAAGATCATCCTAAGACTAAGAGGCCACACGAGATTGTAGAGGGAACATCACATACCTAGCGCGGTGTCTGGAATGCAGGAAGAGCACAGACATGAATGTCCCTCCCCGATGCTATGCACTGCCATCCCCACTCCAGGAAGGAGGAGGTCTGGGTTCTAGAGAGTCTAAGTGACTCATCTTAGGTTACACAGATAGTTGGTGGTGGAGCCAGGATTCAAATTGATGTCCGTGGACTTCAAAGTCTGTGCTATTACCCACCCTGCCTATAGAGAACACATACTCTGTGCCAAGTACCCCACTAAAAGCCGGGGATATGGACATCACGGCACTAGAGCGTGATCCTGGTCCTCGAGTTGCTCATAGGCGGTTGCAGAGTTAAATAAACTGGTCATTAAAATACAGTAACTGTGCTAATAGAAGTCAGCAGGGGGTTCCTAGGGAATAAGGAGGAGGAGCCATTTATACAGTGCTCAGTTACGGAAGTCTTCCTGGAGGAAGAGATGCTTAGGCTATTTGTTAAAGGCAGAGGAGTTAGCTAAATGAAGAGGGGTGGGCCGAGGGGATGGCACACACAAAAGCATAGCGGGGAGAAGCAGCCTGGTGAGTCCTGGGAATCTGCGAGCAGTTTCCTTTAGTGAGAACTGTCTTAGTTATTTACGGCTGCAGAACAAATCACCCTAAACTCTAGTGGCTTAAAATATAACAAAATTTATTAGCTCACAGCTCTTCGGGTTAGAAATCCAGACCACTTAGCTGGAGCCTGTGGTTCAAGGTCTTGGCCAGGGTTACAGACATCTCCAGTCTTGTCTGGAGGAGGACTGCTTCCAAGCTCACTCACATGGTTCTAGGGAGTGTTTAGTTTCTCATTGCCTGGTGGTTAGAAGCTGACCTCAGCCCCTGGTCACTTGGGCCTCCCCATAGGGCAGCTCACAACATGGCAGCTTGATTCATTCAGGGAGAGCAAGTGAGAAGAGTCAGACAGCGTGCAGGAGCAAGACGGAAGTCCGTTGCTTTGGAACCTAATCTCAGAAGTGAAATCCCATCACCTTTGCCATATTCTATCTATTAGAAACAAGTGACTAGACCCAGTCCCCACTCAAGGGGAGCAAATTACATGAGGGCATGGATACCAGGTGGAGGGGATCATTGGAAACCAAGTCAGAAAATTTCAGTTGTATTTAACGTTACAAAAAGGTACCATTCTATGTGCACTCTTTTAAGGCTTGTTTTTCGCATAAAATTACGACAAGGATTCTTGCATATTCTTTTGTTGCTTTAGTTCATTCATTTCGACTGCTGTATTCCATTGTGTGTGTATATATATACATATATACATGTATTCCATTGTATATCTATATATATGTATTCCATTGTGTGTGTGTGTGTGTGTGTGTGTGTGTGTGTGTGTGTGTGTGTGTGTGTGTATAAAATAGATTATTCGTTTTCTCCCATGATGGGCATTTGAGTTGCCTGGGGCTGAGGAAGGGGAGTTGGGGAAAAATGGGGAGTTACTGCTAAGGGTTTTTTTGGGGGAAGGGTAATTAAAATGTTCTACAATTACATGGCAGTAATGGTTGCACAACTTTGCATGCTAAGACCCATCAAACTGTGCACTTTAGATGGGTGAATTGTGCATGGCATGTGCATTATATCTCAATAAAGCTGTTGCTAAAACTCTATGGCAATGAATTTGGAAATGTAGAGGAAAAAAACGGATGATTTCCTAGCAGAGTATAAAATACCAACATTGACCCAAGAAAAACTGGAAAAATTAAAGATATAAAGAATCATTCACAAATTATAAAGGAAATTAAAGGTCTACCTTAAAGAAATCAGTGGCCAACCAGCACATGAAAAGATGCTCATCACCTAATAAGGAAATGCACGTTAGAACTACAATGAGAAACCTAAAATATGACACAAATGAACTTGTCTACAAAACAGAAACAGACTCACATACACAGAGAACAGCCTTGTGGTCGCCAAGGGGGAGGGGAGTTGGGGGAGGGCTGGATTGGGAGTCTGGGATGAGCAGATGCAAACTAGTATATATAAGATGGATAAGCAACAAGGTCCTACTGTGTAGCTCCGGGAACTCTATTCAATATCCTGTGGTAAACCATAATGGCAAAGAAAAAAAACCTACAATGAGGTATTACTGCACACCCACCAGAATGGCTAAAAAAAAAAAAAAAAAGATACGACCAGGTGTTGGTGAGGATGTAGAGCAACTGACCTTCTTATACAAAAATCTTATACACATTTGCATATCCTACAAAGCAGAAATTCCATTTCTAGGTGTGTATACCAATAGAAATGGCTCCATACTCATAAGCCATGAACAAGACGTTCGTTAGGGCACTATGTGTAGTAGGCGAAACCAGAAACGACACAAATGCTCAGCAATAGTAGAAAGGAAACATCAATTGTGGAACACTCATGCAGTGGAATACTGTGCAATAATGCAAGGTAATGAAACATATGTCCATCCAACGACATGAGTGAACCTTGCAGACATAATGATGAATGAAAAAAAAGAGTACTTATTGAGTGATTCCAGTTATACGAAGCTCAAAACAAGCAAAAGTAATGGATAGTGATAGTGGATATTCCTGGGAGCAGGGTACTCACCGGGAAAGGGAAAGAGGAAACCTTTTGGGGTGCTAGAAACACTCTGTGTCTTGATCTGAATGATAGATATATGGGTGTGTGTGTGTGTGTGTGTGTGTGTGTGTGTGTGTGTATGCGTCTGGATGTACAGCTAAGATTAGTAGACTTTGTACACTTTACTGTATATTCATTATCCCTTAATAAAAAAGTTACACATATTTTTTTAAAGGAAAAACGATGTACATATTCTGGATTTTCATTTCTGATCATGGAAGACTAGGTAGTGTGAACCAACCCTCCTGTTGAAAAACTGGACAAAATCTTTGAAAACATCACTTTAAAAGCATCAGTGAGCTAACTAGAGAGAGAGGTGAGCCTGGCACTTAGAACTGTTTTTACCCTGAGATGTTTGGGGTTTGCTGACCAAGAGGAAGCAGCTGGGGGCTTAGGACAAAGAGTCACAGTCCAGACTCCACCAAGAGCATATATGGACACTTAATCTGTGACAAATGTGTTACTGTGCTAGGGCAAATGTGTAACAGTACTAAGACAACGAGAGATCCGTACGAAAAGATGAAATTAAAGGCCTGCCTGGCACCACACACAAAAGCAAATCCTAGGTGGGTTGTGGAGACCTACAGCTAAAAAAAGTGAAACAATAAACATTTTAGAAGGTAACGTTGGGAGAATGTCTTCATAAAATAAGGTAGGGAAAGACATTGTAATCAACACTCACAAAACAAACATTAACCATAGAAGACTGATCGATCGCACTACAACAAAATCCAGAACTTCTGTTCATCAAAAGCCACCAGCATCAAAAGGCATGAATAGGCAAGCCACAGAGGGGGAGAGGATATTTGCAGTACACATAACTGCAAAAGGCTTGCCTCCAGAATATACAAAGAATACTTACAAGTTAATACGAAAAGGTCAGACAACCCTGTAGAAAAATGGGCAAATGATTTGAACAGTTACTTCACAAAAGGAGCTATTTATCGGCCAACAAGCATATGAAAAGGTGCTCAATCTTGTTAGTAATAACGAAAATGAAATGTTTAGATCACAACGAGGTACCTTCAGATACTCATCAGATTGGCTAAAATGGACAAGTCTTATAATTCTAAGTATTGAGGAAGATGTGGAACAAGGGGACCTCTTGCACGGCTCATGGGACTTGATGTTGGTACCACCTCTTTGAAGCATGGTTTAGCTTCATTTAGCAAATTAGGTGTGCACTTGACAGAAGGGCAGGCCTGTGAGGGCTGGGAGATGCATTCACAGCAGCACAGTCTGTAACGTGCACGAAGGGGAAACAACCCTAATGTCCATCTACAGCAGGTTGGATCAATAATCTGTGGTATATTCCCACAATGGAAATGAATGACCTTCGGATACCCTCAGCAGCATGGGTGAATCTCACAGGCAGTGTGCCTGAGGAAAAGAAGCCAGATGATTCCATTTATACAAAATTCATAAGCAGGCAAAGCTAAACCCTGTTGTTCAGAGATGTACACAGAGGTGGCTCAATTTTAAAGAAAAGCAAGTAGTGGATAATCTAAAAGTCATAATGGTGTTTACCCCTGGTGGGGGATGAAGACGATTGTTACCAGGAGGGGTGTTAGGGGCTGAGTTGTGTCCCCCAAGTTCACATGTTGAAGTCCTTAGCCCCAGGACCTCAGAATGTGACCATAGTTGGAGCTAGGGTCTTTAGGAGGTGATTAAGTTAAAGTGAGGCCCTTAGGATGAGCTCTAACCCAATGTGACTGGTGTCCTTATGAGAAGAGGAGATTAGGACACAGACATGTACAGAGGGGAGACCATGTGAGGACACAGGGAGAAGACGGCCGTCTCCAAGCCAAGGAGAGAGTTCTCAGAAGAAATGAACCCCGCTGACACCTTGATCTTTGACTTCCGGCCTCCAGAACTGGGAGGGATAAATTTCTGTTGTTGAAAGCCGCCCAGTCTGTAGTACTTTGTTATGGCGGCCTGAGCGGACTAATACTAGGGGGCATGTGGGAGGACTTCTGGATACTTCCAGTTTTCTATTTCTGGACTAGGGTGATAGTTGCACAGGCATTTGCTTTACCATAGATTGTTAGGTTGTATACTTAAGCTTTATTTGCTTTTCTGTACATGTGTATTATATTTCGCAATAAAAGAGTAAACCAAAAAAGAATGGCTTGGCCTGGACGGGGAAAAAAGATTTTGTTCTCATTGGATCTTCACACCAATCCTATCAGAAAGACTTGGAAAAGACTCTATTTAGTAAAGAGCTTTACTGAGATATAATTCACATACTACACAATTCATTTATTTAAATTTAATAATTCAGTGGTTTTTAGTATACGTACAGCGTTAGCAGCCATCACCATAGTCAATTTTAGAATATTTACATCATCTCAAAAATAAACCCTGGACCTTCTAGCTCTCATTCCCCATGCATACCAGCCCCTGGCAACCGCTAATCAACTTTCTGTCTCTACAGGCCTATTCTGGACATTTCATACAAATTAAATCATGTAGTGTGTGGTCTTTCAGTCTGGCTTCTTTCACTTAGTTTTCAGGGTTCATCCACGTTGTAATGTGTGTCAGCACTTCATTCCTTTTTATGACTGTATAGATAGACCACATCATGTTTATCCGCTCATCAGTTGCTGGACATTTGGGCTGTTTCCACTTTTTGGCTATTATCAATAACGCTACTATGAATGTTTGTATACAAGTTTTTGTGCAGATATCTGTTTTCAATTCTCTTGGGTATATACCTAGGAGTGAATTGCTGAGTCATATGGTGATTCTATGTTCAACTGGCGGAGAAACCACCAAACTGTTTTGCCCGGAGGCTGCGCCATTTTACGTTCCCATCAGCAGTGTATGAGAGTTCCAATTCATCCTAGTAGGTGGGAAGTGGCATCACTTTGTGGTTTTATAAACAATTTTTTTTTTGGCCACGCCACTCCGCATGTGGGATCTTATTTCCCCCACCAGGGATGGAACCTGTGCCCCCTGCCTTTGGAAGCACGGAGTCTTAACCACTGGACCACCAGGGAAGTCCCTCTTTGTGGTTTTGTTTTGCATTTCCCTAATGACTAATGATGTTGAACTTCTTTTCATGTACTTACTGGCAAGGACTGTTAACTCCATCTTCCCTGGTGAGGAAATCGAGACCCAGAGCGGTTAAGTGAATCATCCCACATCCTGCAGTCCAAGGCTCCTTTTTTCTTCCAGTACACTCCTGCCATGTCCATGGAAGGCAGGGTTCTCTCAGCAGGTCAGCCCCACGCTGGAGCCTTTGGTTTGTCTGGGTCAGTTTCTGCTGCTGCCACCAACCCCCTGAAATCTTACTGGGTCCCCTTGTTGCCCAGGACCTTCCTACAGAGGGCATCGTGGCTTTACCAGAATCAGGTACTCAAGCATCCCAGCTTAGCAAACAGAGAATTCCCGAAAGCCAGGGCTGGCAGGACCCTGTGAGGGCCTCAAGTTCAAACCCTTATCATTCAGAGGGGGAAACCGAGGTGCTGAGAAGGTGGGGAACTGTCTGAGGTCTCACGGGACGCTCGTGGTGGAGCTGTGGGCAGGGCAGAACTCTTCCTGATGTGCACCTGATGGAAGAATTAGAAGAACATTCTTCCCTTTACCCTCTTCTCCAGCAAGGGAGCACGCAGCAGGGCTGTCTGGAGGGGGAAGGGCAGGCGCCTGCTGGTTGCCTCTCAGCCTAGAAACGAAGCCAGAGAGCTGCGTGTTGATGGACAAACGGGGCAGCCGCCGAAAGCTGGATTTGACCTGCACTAGCGGGTGCCCTGATCTGGTAGAGCAAGGTCTTCTGCCCTGGTGACAGGTTAACCACAGTCACTTGAGAAAAGTAAAGATAAATGGATTTCTCCTCCAAACCCTCTGACCTCTGCAAACCAGGTGCAAAGTATGCTTAGCCCCAGCGGAGCTTAACCTCCACGGGGAGGGAGGGAATAATAGGTCTTTTCTTTCTCAGTTTTACAAGCTTTGACCTTTAGCCAGTTCACTTGTTTCCTCAAACCTGCAGTCTCACTGTGGCCACTGGGAGTGGAAAGCCTCGTGTCTGCTGGGACCCGAGTCCCCGCTCCGCCAGCGGTGTCGTTCACGGTCTCCTTAGAGGAGTCGGCTATTGGGGCTAAGATTCAAGCTTCAGGTCAAAGTCCCATGGAGGTCATCTTTCCTTCTGGAATGTCAGCGCTGCAGGAACCCCAGGGTCCTGAGGAAGTGCCCTGGGCTGGGAGGCAGAAGCCTGGATTCCACCCTCAGCTCCTCCGGGAGCTCACTGTGTCGCTACAGGCACACACTTTTCTGAGCCTCAGTTTCCTCATCTATACAATGGAGTTAAGAACAACCCTATCATACCTTCCTTGCCGGAGCCTTATGAAGATAAAATCAGACCGTGCATGTTGACATACTTTTTAAGTCCTGAGAGAACAGATAACCAGTTAATACCCTTTATCTAAAAAGAGCCACTAATAGCCAGAGATAAAAGACAAATCCCACATTTGAAACTGGAAAAAAGTTATGAAAAGAATTTAGCAACATGTATAACATTTTTGAAAAGTGCACATGCTTTACTCTTGGGGTGTACCCTAAGAGCAACTGAGATACATCAAAAATGTAAGTACATACCATCATATTATTCTTTTAAAATTTTTTGCATAATTCAAATTTTTATTGAAAGCAAACTTCTATAGTGCTTTAAAAATATAGCCCATTCAAGACTATATACACAGCCCATTCACAAGCGTATTTGTATTAAGGTAAAAAACATTTTCATTCTAATTTCTCTTCCAACTACTTATCTAAGTTAAAAATTTCAGAAAACTGACAGATTTTTCCATTTGTATTCCTTTATTGTAGAACCCCCAAATTCCCAAATTACATATTAAATATATTTAAGTGGCGGAAACTGACACCTCATTCCGAAGTGGACGCATGTGCCCGATGTCCTACAGATGTAAAACCTACGATTGCAAAGTACATTTTAAAAAAGAAAACACATCATCAACCAAAAATTATCGAATAAGGTTGACTGCCATGGCCTTGCTTATAATGGTAAAAACTGTAGAAGAATTTGTACTTAGTGTGTGGTTATAATAATGCCCTCTGTGAATTACACCTCCCGTGCCCATCCTCCTTGGCAATGTAACCCCAGTACTCCTTCCATCAAGAGGAAGAGCGGATTTTCCCACCCGTTTGGCTCTGGGCTAGACTTGTGACTTGCACCCGCCAATACAGTGCATCAGAAGTGGTACTGTGTGACTTCCAAGGCTAGGTCTTAAGAAGCCTTGCCGTTTCCACTTTCAGCCTTGGGATCCTCGGACCACCGTGGTATCCTCCAGTACCGGAAGATTAGAGGTGTGCGGTAAAGGGGGAGCCCAGCGGGCTTGGGATGCATACTCCAAAGAAAGGGCTAGCCCTCTCCTGGCTCCTGGGAGACAGCTCTGAGCCCCTGGCCTATCCTGCCTGAGAGCGTTTATGTATGCCTGAGGCTTTGGGCTCTGCTGTATGAATTTGACCTCTGGGGAGCTGGGGTCTGAGTAGCCGAGGTCAGTCACATGGGTGCTGCAATAAAGACCCAGAACACTAAGGTTTGGTGAGCTCTCCGGGTTGGCAATACTTTGCATGTGTTGTCACACATCACTGCTGGGGATGTCACAGAGCCTACATGGAGAAGCGACAACTGACTGAGAACAGCTGGGGCCTCCGAGCCCCAGCCAACGTGTTGGGGCTCTGTAGCTGCAGGAGAGAGCCCAGGAGAGCCCAGAAGGATCGCCAGCCTCCCAGCAAAATCACGAGAAATAGCACATTACTGTTATTTTAAGGCATTGATGTTTGCCGTGATTCACTATTACCCGTAGGTAGCTGAAATGGTAAATGATGGAAAATAGGCAAACAGTTGTTGAAGAACTTATCATATATCTTATACATTGAAATACTAAGATGTCCTTAAACATGCTGATATACACTGCGTATTAACATGGAACTGTGTTCGCTGTATATTTCAAGTAATGAAATGTTATAAAAGTATGTATTTATAATATAATCCCATTTTGAAAAATATATATGTATTTATAGCTAAATGTATGATTAGGATGAGCCACATGCAGTTGTTGATATTCAACCATTTTTGACCTACCAAAACAACACTTTCCTGTGATCAACTAATACACATTGATAGAATCAGGACTGGAAGGCCCTGTAGCAAACTGTCGCCTGCGGCTGTGTTCGGGTAGTGGGTAATGGGCGCTATTTGCTTTCTGCTCATCTGTATTTTCTCAGTCTTGTGCATCGCACATGTAATTCTTACGGTAATATTAAGAAAAAAACAAAAGGGAGCTCATCTTTTTATAAAGTGCTAATTAAACACGTGAACAATGATGACTGGACGAGCAAGCTGAGAAGGGGAATGGGCGTAGCTGGGGCCTGGAGCCAGGTCCCCCACCAGGCTGGGATTCGGGCTTTCGCCCTGTGACTGAGAGCGAGTTCACACAGGCTGTGGGTAAGGCGAAAGGAGGCTGGGGCCAAGGGCGGAGGCGTCTATGTCGGGTGGCTGGCTGGAGCTGGGCTCGCGCTTTGGGTCAGCTTGCCCGGAGCCTCGTTAATCATTGCCTTTTGTTCTGCACAGCGCCATGGGCCTCAATCCTCCTCAGGGGCTCTTACCCATGATGGAGCCTACTACCAGATGGCTGCCTCTCCCTTCGAGCTGGAGCATGTCCAGGGGCGGTGGCCGGGGGGTGGGGCGGTGGTGTCTTAGCTCTGGAGGGAGCCTTGGAGATCATCGGGTGCCATCCCAGCAGGATGCATGCCCCGCAAAGGTCAACATCCTCTGCCTGTCCGACCACAGCCTTACACTACGCCCAGAAGCACGCACCCTATGTGGCGGTGGCCAACAGAAAGTCCGTCCTTACTGGTGATACGTGGAACACTGCCTGCTATATCGGTAAACAAAGGATGTCACGGTCGTCAGCGATTGCAGTCCTCCAACGTGAGCCCTGAGAGAACTCAGGAAGGAAAGAATACCTGCCATCGAGCAGCCATCAGACTGTAGCCACTAGCCGCGCTGAGCCCTGAGGATGTGAAAACACAGGATACTGGCCCCAGAGAGCTAAGGTGCATATCAAAGGAATGATTTCAATGAGCCCAGACTCCCGCATCTTCCCAAACACAGAAAAGTGCTAAATTCATTAACTTGAGATGTCTGGTTTTCTTTAATTAACCGGAAACTTTTGATGTTCTGACTACCTGCCCTTTGTTGCAAAACTCCTACGTATCCTGGTTCCCCCCCCTCACTTCCTCGGAACAGTCCTCTCAGGGTGACTTGAGATGCTGCCTCCCGGGCTTGAAGTCCTAAAAATTCCCCCGAATAAAACATAACTCTCAACTTTTAGGTTGTGAATTTTTTGTTTGTTTGTTTTTTTGTGGTACGCGGGCCTCTCACTGTCGTGGCCTCTCCCGCTG